>NC_134353.1:765122492-765404992 GCF_048569485.1 Anomaloglossus baeobatrachus | reverse complement strand
TACTTAATTCACTATATTCCCTTTCCTGCTGTTACTTACCTGTCCTGGCTCCAGTACTAAGCCTTGCTCCCTTTTCTTATGCATGGCTCCGTACCAGCTTGCACTGGGTCTATTAACTCAGCAGACACCAAAATTCCATCATCGCCCAATGGCTTTTAAGGCTGGCTCAGGCAGCTATAAGAATGCTGAGTATTCAGGAAAGTGTAGCACCTAGCTACCGCATGCTTTTGCCGAATTTAACCTTATCTATCTCAGGGTTTGCTTCAGTCAGCTCACTCTGTTATTAACCATATCTATGCTACAATCTCCTGATTGCATATACTGTTATTACTGTGTCGCCCAGGGCTATGGGGTACTCGGTCCCGAGCGCTTTATAACTGGGGAATGTCACTTTGGTTGCCGTTGCCCAGTCCCGTGCCCTGGGGGCTTTTTAATGGGGAGTATTTACAGGGGAGATGAAAGTCATTGGTGTGACACCACCTGCGGGTAGCAGTTAAGATGATGGAACCGCCGCTGCTGAGTTGGTTACCCCTAGGGCTGGTGGTAATGGCAGCTGTGGTGGTAGGCCCTCCGCAGGTAGGGCTGAGCCCAGGGGGATGTATGATGAGACTTTTGCTGAAGAAGGGAGGCCACTCCGGGGGGTGTAATTTAACAGTCTTTACTCACAGTTGAGCCCTTGGATGACTGGTTCAGGTCCCTGTATTACCAGTGCCAGTTTGATGACTCAGTTGCTCTGTCCCCGACACCCTCAGTGTGGTTGGGTCCCCATAGCTTGGAGATGGTTTGGGGCCCGACTGTCCCCTTGGCAGTCTCCTTGTCCGTACGGCAGGCAGTGTGGACCCTGTAGGGCCGGTCCGTGTCCTGAACCCTGATCCTTTCTTTACTGCTGGTGCCCCCGGATCTGTGGGTCAGTGAGGTCCGTGAAAGTCCCCTCACTTGGCAGGTAAATGCCAGGCTGCGTGAAGCTGACACCTGACCTAGGGCCCTGTGCCCCGTCGGTGCTCTGGTCCCAGTGGTACTCGGGTGTACCTACCACTCTTCTGTGCCTCCGAGTAACCGTTACATGACCCAGTTCTAGGCATGTCTTTCCACTTCCCTCTCTACCACTTGAATCTCTACTCTTGACTGCTTGTCCCCTGCCACCATGCTGTCTAGTCCCCTGGACTGGCTCCACCCTCTAGGTGGCCATCTCTCTGGTATGTGACTATCCAATTACCCCTGGTGTGGAGTGGGAACTGGGATTTTGGTGTGTGCAGGTGTTACTGGCACTTGTGTTCCAGGTCCCTGTTTGTAGGCCCTGCATCCTGGTGAGGATGCAGTACCTAGTAGTGCCCTGAGTGACTCAGGGGCGATACATTACCATATCCCTGATACATGTTCCTCTGCTGGTAACCATATCCCTGCTGCAAGTACTAGACAGCATATACTTTTATGCTGCTCGTGTATAAGACTGCTTCCAGCAGAATCTATTGCCTTCATCTTCACTTGCTCATGTGCTCTCTTGCATACCCTGATATCCTGGTCCTCTTTAAGCTTTCTGCTGTCCTTTTTGGCTGGATCATCATCTAGGTCAATGATGTTGAACCTGACCTATGGCATACAGGATCCACCTCACCAGGTGAGCCATTAAAAAGCTACTCATGCCATGGATTCCAAAGGTGCAATGGTTTCAACACCTTTGCTGCTGGATACAAAGGACTTATCTTGACTGGTTCTGTAACTTGCTGTGATCCAATGGGAAGTCATACAGGCTATGTATAACCTCTTCTCTAGTATGGATGCAGTAACTCAAATGCCTGCTATAACAGCTTTGACACCTCAACAACTAACACAGCCATCTTCTTTACTGGAGAGAAAAGAAGGTGAAGTTCCAGCACCATATACAATTCAGAGTTTCTTCTTTATTTTATCATTTAAAATTAGAGGGGGTAAGGGGGATACACCATCTACAATAAAAACGCGAGTCACAAGACGCGTTTGAAACACATCGGTGTTCTTGGTCACATGAATTTTATATGGTGCTGGATCTTCACCTTCTTTTTCTTATTACTCCATGTGGACACCGGTCACAGGTTTCCGTGCTGCTGCTTATTGGAACCCCCAGGTCATTGTTGACTTTTTGGACTTCTAAAGTGGTGATCTGATACATAAACACTATTTCTACTTGTCTTTCTTACTGGGCCATTCTTGGGAACATCTCTACATTTGCCTACTATGACCCATCAAAAGTGGAAATAATTTTTAATTTGCTGTCTGAATATGCCTTGTCTTGGGCTGCATCATTGTGACACTGATTGTATGATGTATTCTCTACCTTAATTTCTGCCTTCCATGTGTTTGATGAACCAGGTCGTATCGACTCAGCCTAGACAAGGGACTAATAATGTGGTATATTAGGCCATCCAGCTCCGAAACTTGCCATTAGAATTGGCCTGGAATAATGATGCTCTTCTGGCCATTTTCTATGCTGGCCTATCTAGTCAGATGAAGGACAAACTTGATGGTAGAGATATGCCATATTCCCTTGATGATCTTATTTTTTGCCACCCAGGTGGATTTAAGTTTTAAAAATAGAAATAGGAAGAAAGCTCAAGATTTTCAAGTCCTGTTTAGAAGAGCTGTATTTAAGGAGAGAGGTGCACAGCAATGTTGACATTAGTAAAGTAGCAGGGTGCTGCCACAAGCAGTTTAATTATAATTCATAGAGGAGAAGAAAAGAACTGCTTATCACGGGAAGCACACCAGGTCATTATTAAATAGATAGGATTTTATTGAATCACAAAAGGGGTTTTAAAAACATTTAAAAACATATAGCCCACACCTGGGTATCTCCATAGACCATAATTATTTGCGTGAAATACAACTTGCAATAAATCACAGATACAATACAGTGTAAGTCATAGCACACCAACACTCAGTATGGCAGATGAATGAATAGGTTCACTATAGCATCCAATATATCAAGTCATCATATAGTCCCTAAAATAGAGGGTCAAGATATATTTTCCATTATAGGAATAGACTGATACACAGCTCTGGTCAGTTTGTTGCAACCAAATAGTGAGCCAAGCTCAATAACACATCAAAAAATGTGAGTCATAGCATGCCAATACTCAGTATTGTAAGTGAGGTTAGGTTCACCATAGAATCCATTGTATTAACCCATCATATAGTCACTCAAGGAAGAGGGAACATATGTTCCAACAAGGAACCAGCTGGTAAACAACCCTGAGCAATATGTTACAGACCGATGGTGGACCCAGCCAAATAGGGTAGCCTCACTGCATGGAGACCCCGGGACACGCCCCACGCGTATCGCCGCTAGGCTTCCTCAGGGACAGACAGTAATAGCGATTCAAACACCAATCCTCTTATATAGTATACACATTATAATTACAATTACCTATAGCCAAATGTCACCTGTGTGCTCTGGTCCGGACCGTTTTAGAGCAAGTAGTGCCCCACGTGTGCAGATCGCCGGCCATGGTAACTCCAGCCCATGGCCGACGCCGCGCAGGTATCTATTGCATATAATCAAGTCCCGGCTCCTGTCAGAGAGCTCGTGCCGCGCGCATGCGCATGTGTACCCCTCACACCGTCAGCATCTCCGATCGTCATAGGTATAGGGTATAGGTAATTGTGTGAGTGTTTGTGTGCTATGACTTACACTGTATTGTATCTGTGATTTATTGCAAGTTGTATTTCACGCAAATAATTATGGTCTATGGAGATACCCAGGTGTGGGCTATATGTTTTTAAATGTTTTTAAAACCCCTTTTGTGATTCAATAAAATCCTATCTATTTAATAATGAATGGTGTGCTTCCCGTGATAAGCAGTTCTTTTCTTCTCCTCTACTGTTTAGAAGAGCATCTTCAAGGTCTCCCTCAAGAAAGGCCGCACAGGAACCCATATAAATTGGCCAGTACAAATTGTTGTTGGCCTGAAAGATCCCATTGGCTGACAGAAAGAATTTGTCTATAATGTAGGGAAATGGATCATTCTCGAATGGACTGTTCCAAAGTTAAGGTCAAATCCCCAGATCTTAGGCCAAGGGTGGGGGGATAGTCTTGAGGATTACAGTTTATTCCACTAAAGAACAGCTTGTGGTACGTATGCGTTTTATTTTTAATTCTGCAGAGTTTATGGGATAAGCCTTGATCCCTTGATCAATTTCACAGAATAATAGAATCATAGAATGTAAAGTTTGAAGGGACCTACAGGGTCATCATGTCCAACCCCTGCTCAGTGCAGGATGGACTAAAGCACCTCAAATGGATCTTTGTCCAGTCTCTGTTTGAAGACTACCACTGAAGGAGAACTCGCCACCTCTCATGGCAGCCTGCTAAACTTATTGATCACTCTCACTGACAAAAATGTTTTTCTAATATCTAATCCGTATCTTCTCCCTTTCAGTTTCATTCCATTGCTTCTTGTGTTTCCATGTGCAAATGAGAATAAGGATGATACCGCTACACTGTGACTTTTCAAAGCAGCAGAAAGTATTTGGGATATTCACTAGCCACAAGGTTGAAAATTCCTTTTATTTCCTTTCAAAGCACTCAGTAATTCCTGATGGTCAATTCAGGAAATAAAAAGTGAATCTACATGTTGATTATATTTCTTTCATAGGCCAATTTCGGATGCACCAGTGATCTGTGAACTTCCCTGGCTAAGAAACTATGCCCTGGTTATTAAAGTGAACCTGTCATGGCCGATATAGGGTTCATTTGTAGGTTAATAGAGCTATAAAGGTGCCTGCCCGCAGTACTGAAAGAGCTGTACCCTGGAAAAACTGAACTTTATATCTCACGGGAGCAGCAGGCTTGCAGTCATGAAGGCGTACCTAGGGCAAATACAGTCACTACTCTCAGCACTGAAAGCTGAGGCTGTAAGAATGCCATGGCACTAATAGACAGCTCGCTGTTAGTTAGTATTGGTCTTTCTTTAGGATATGCCATCAATATCTGATAGACGGGAAGCTATTCCCAGTGCCAGTACTGAACTGAAGGGCTCAATTGCGGAGGTTCACAGCACAGCTCTGACTACTGTATAGTGAATGCAGCTGAGTAATGCATATCTGTTCCCTATTTTAATCAATATGTAGTAAATGTGCAGCTGTAGGGAACAGCTGATTAACTGGGGTGCAGCATGTTGCACCCCCACCCATCAGATACTGATCTATGCTAAGAGTAGGCCTTCAAAGTAAAAGTCCCACAAAACCCCTTTAAATAGTAAAAAAAAAAGCATAAACCCACCTGCAGGCCTATGAGGTTCCATTTCATTCAGGGTTTCTCCTCCTACATGACATAAAGTGGATAATTGAAAAGTAAGTTATTGCAGAAGACTTATCAGCAGTCAATTTACATTTTTATTTATGTTTTTTGTGACATCCCTTCATTAGCAAATGAGACACGAGTTGTATTGTGACAACAATCCATGTGCAATACTGTGCAGCACAGGATATCTGTGACACGTAGACATGTACTGCTGCTTTGTGCGGCACATACATGGCGAGTGACTGTGAATTCACAACCAGCAGAGTCAGATTTGCCATCAGGTAAATAATACAAAAGTCTGTTGAGTCTGTCCAATAGTGGGCCACATGACTGTACACTTTTAGGCCCCCTTCACATGTCTGTTTCCGGTATGTGAGCATCTGGTTTTTTTACGAATACCACATTGTCATACAGAGTTTTGCACAAGCTTTGCTGACTGACATGGTCGCATTGGATTGCATATTCTGACACTCTGCTCGATGGTTTCTCTGGTGTCTGGAATCAACTCAGGCAGACTCAGGCTTCGATCTGCTGGGTGCTATTGCATAGGCAGACTAGCAAGAGTTAACTTCCTGTCCCATCCCTCTCTTGGGGAGGGGAATTAGATCAGGACTGGTGAGGAGTAGGGCCAGGAAGGAGAACTCGGGCTCTCCACCATTATGTGTATCCCTGAGAATAGGGATAGCATAGGGCCCCTCCGCTTCTATTGGACACCTGCCATGTGACGTCGCTGTGACGCTACACAAACCACCCCCTTAGAAAGGAGGCGGTTCGCCTGCCAGAGCAACGTCGCAGGGAAGGTAAGTCCGTGTGACGGGGGTAAGCGAGGTTGTGCGGCACGGGCAGCGATTTGCCCGTGTCGCACAATTGACGGAGGCGGGTACGATCGCTTGTGATTTCACTAGCGAGATCGCAGCGTGTAAAGCCCGCTATAGTCTTGAGTCTGGTGTAACGTCAGAGTAAATTCGCAGCATTCTGTGATTTTTGTCACAGACTCTGTTAGTGAAAAAATTGGTCATCTGCACTGCCCCATAGAATAACATGGGTAAGTGTGCTATCGGATAAAAAAAATCAGATCGCACTCGTCCAATTTATATGGTCGTCTGAAAGAGCCAATAGTGAGCTAAATAAATAAATGTCCGTGTATTACATCCTGCAGAGACGAGTCAAGGAAGGAAAAAGTGGTCAGGACAGTCTGGTCCAAATGGAAGAGAAAAGGGAAGTTAATGGTTGCAATCAGTGAGAACGTCACTGATTTTTCTCTACACTATACACATATTTGCACTACAGAGCACTGGGGTAAAACTGATATTTTCCAAACTCTATGTTAGTAAAATCAGCCTTAGTACTATAGTTTTGGTTAATCATCAGTATGGTGGTATCACTATTGTATGAGCTGTATATGTGGTTATGGCATGGCAGTTTGTTTCATGTCTTATATTGCAGTCATATTGGCAATGTTAGCCTTGGTACAATTTGAATCCGTATGGTGGCATTATTCCATCACCATAGCGGTATTATTATAATATTGGAGTAAATCTTGATATGTTTGAATGCTAGGCAGATGGTCTTATTTGTAATAGAGATTCCAGATGAGAAAGTAGGAGTAGGGGGTATGATGGGCCTGTGTGCTAAATGTGAGGGCCGAATTTTAGTCTCAGGCAGCCCTGACAGCCAATTATGGTGGTGTGCAACTCTATACTGCATGTTGTGACGGTTATATGCACCCTAGTTGCCAATCAAAAAAGCTCAGTCTTACCTTGATAAGGTGTGGTCCGACACTGAATGCTCAGAGGTGGATTTGTAGAATTCACCAAATAATACTCTCCTTTACCCTTAAAGGTGTAGTTCAAGCCGTCAAAAGTTATGAAGTGAGGCTCACCAAATGCTGAAGCTGTAGCAGAACAGAACAGCTAGTTTCAAATGTAACATTTATTACACATCCCACCATTTATAGGAAGACCTTTACTCACCTACGTATGGGGGCTTGTATGTGCGACAGTCACTGGACGGTCTTAATTCTAGGTAGTAATGGCAATTATCTGACCAAAGACAACAGTAATAGAAAGTGATCACATCATATAGCCAGTGGGAGAACCCAGGAATTCTTGGGGGCTTCTTGTAAGGAGGAGATCCCCAGTCATGGCCTCGATCAGGTGTGCTACCCCCAAGTGAATCAGTGGTTAGAACCTGAGCTCCTGACGCATCATAGCAACACTGTTGTCCAGCCGCATACTGTGGGCTATTGGAAAAGGAAAAACTCAGTACAGTATAGTGTATTATAGAAATATTAACGCTCAAAGGGAACCTGTCAGGTGCAATATGCACCAAGAACCACAAGCAGTTCTGGGTGAATATTACTAATCCCTGCCTAACTGTCCCTCTATCTAGTAGCAAAGATAAAGAGACCCTTAGAAAAGTATTTCTAAAGATCCTTTATGATATGCTAATGAGCGCAGGGACTAGTCGCAAGATCGTTAGTTCCTGCACTCATTCTGCCTTCTTAGCATGTTGGAACGCCCATAGGGACATGCTAACATGCTATTCAATGCCCATTACCCAATGTCATCAGCAGTGACGCATGTACCTGTGTCCACTGTCACCATTGATCAGAATGCCCGACACTTCCAGTCATGCGTAGTATGAAGCCGGGTGTATGCGTCCCGGCTTCAGAGAGGTCTAGTGTGCATGATCAGAATTGCGGGACCTCTGATCAGCAGTGACAGCGGACACAGGTATGCGCGTCACCGCTGATGACGCTGCATTGACTAGCATGTTAGCACACCCCTATGTGTGTGCTAACATGCTAAGAGGGCAGAATGAGCGCAGAAACTAATGCCCTTGCGACTAGTGCCGGTGCTCATTAGAATATCATAAAGGATCTTTAGAAATACTACACATTTCTTTATGTATGTTACCAGATACAGGGACGATTAGGCAGGGATTAGCAATATACACCCAGAACTGCTCTTGGTTCTGGATGCATATTGCACCTGACAGGTTCCCTTTAATATATGGTTGTGTAATAATATAGATAAATTACAGCTAACACAGTACCTTGCTTGTATGCTTCTCACACAGTGCACAGCTCCGGGGTGGTAGGTACACACACTGCCCTTTTCTATGTTGCAGCCATAATCTGTCTGGAAAAAAAAAACAGACCTCAATGGTTTTGTCTCATTTCTAACATTGAAACTTGTGTTCTACTTATAAATACATTCTGGGAAACTGAAAAAGTCACCATAAAGGTGTTATCCAACTTTGGGGATATAGTTTTCTTCTTACCGTACTTACCTAACTGTCTTATATCTCAGTAATGGGAAAATCTGTATTCACTGAAAAGTAATTTTACTAATGAACAGAGAATTTTGAGAATGAAAGATCAGTCCAGGAGAAAGAAGCATATTTCTCTAATAAGATATATTATAAAGGTTTTTTTTATATTTTCATGTGTGCTATTTACTTATGAAAATAATTAAAACTACTCTTTAACTCCTTACTGATATCCGCCATGTATGTGCAGTGCAAGTCAGTAGCAGGTGTATGGGGTGAGCCCGCCTCATACCCAGCAGATAGTGGCTGTGACACACAGCTAGGACCAACGTCTAACAGCCGAGGGTGGATCTAACCTCAACCCATGACTGTTAACCTGTTAAATGCTTCTGTCAAAGGCTGACAGTGGAATTAGAAGTGTACTAACATGAGAGCACGTCATTCTATGAGGCCATCGGCGCTTTTGTGACCGGATCGCAGGGCGCAGATGTGTTGCTATGACAGTTGGGGGTCTGTTGAAGACCTCAGACATTGTGATCAAAATGCTTCTTTGAAACCCAGCCTGTGGCTGGGCTTCAAAGGAGACTGTGATTCTTACCATATACAGCAAATATGTATTGTACAAGTTATCTGATGGTTACAGGTTCAAGTCCCCAAAGAGACAAAAACCCACAGTAAAAAAATGTACAAAATAAAAACAAAAAAACCATAAAAGTAAAAAAAATATCATACGGCTCCACTAACAGAAAAAATGAAAAAAAAATATGATTTTTTTTCACCACAATAATAAAAAACCTCTCAAAGTTTGATATCGACAAATTCGTAATGATATGGAAAATCATATTGCCTGGTCATTTTTAACCCACAATATAAAAATAATTCTGAAAAAACAATGTCAGAATTGCAGGGTTTTTTTACAATTTCATGGCACTTGGAATTTTTTTCTGTTTTCCAGTACACTATGTGATGAAAAAGATGGTCTCATTTAAAATAACTTCTCAGCCCACAATAAACAAGCCCTCATATGTCCATGTTGACAGAAAACTGAAAAAGGTTATGGCTCTCGGAATAAAGGGAAGGTGAAACAAAAATGCAAAAATGGAAATTGATCATGTCAAGAAGGGATTAAATGCATGTATTTTTGGCTAAAATAATTTTTCTGATTGAGTGTCAACAAAACTTTGAAACAGTTTGCCATCTGTAGTCTCGGTGTTGAATTTTCTTTTGCTGCTTGTACAATGGGTCAGTGAGCTGAATCTGACCCTCCAACTAGAGAGCTTCTGACTCTCTTATCTGTCTTTTCTTAGATAATTTCTGCTGATTTCATTAAAGTGAGATGATTAGGGAAACAAAGAGCCTGTAAAAGCAGAGGAACGCAACATTTTAATGAAATCTAATTGCAAAAAAATGATTTTAGCCTCAAATACATGCATTGACCAATCCTTTAAGAAGGAAGAATATGTTCATGAAAAGAAAAGCTAGACTCTCCCGTGTGTTCCATCCCAAAAAAAAATAATCAAGAATCCATGCATAGTAACCCAATCTTTCAATGTTGGGCGATGGTCCTGCTGTCTTCTACATTACAACTTCCTACTACTAAAATTACACAACCATCACCATTATAAGAACAAACTCTGTTATTAGGAAATATCCATATATTTCCTAGCTCAGATTTATGATGAAACTGATTTTCACCGAGGGCCACATCAGAATTATGGTTGCCTTGAAATGGCCACTTGTAACTATAAGGCCTCATGTAGATCTCCATGCAACAGGGTACGATCATGGACTGCAATTAATTTCCCTGGTTATACATCTATGTAGTAATATACAGTCATATATTCATATGTTATAGGTTCTCTTGGACAATTTAATTTTTTTTACTATATGCCTAACTTACTAACGGTCAGGTAGTTACTGACTATTTGACTGTTGTCAGATCAGTCACACATCGCTCCTGTCAGCGATTCAATGGCTTCTGATGACATCATCTCAACAGAGCAATGGTTTCTATTCCGCTCTGCTCTGTTGACGGGACATTTTTTAGGGTTGTTACACTGATTGACATCCAGCTTTCTGCTGCCTAACTGCAGGTAGCCAGCTCTCAATTAGCATGACATGCAGTCATACTCCATCAACTGAGCTGCCCAGAAGACAAAGAGCTGCTCTGTAGACATGCAGCAGCTTAATCGCTAGCAGCGTGATTGGCTTTGGGCAGTTAGTGACTACCATGTCTCTCTGAAAATAAGACATATTATTTTTGGCTCCAAAAAAAGCGTAGAGCTTATTTTTAGAGATGTCCAGAGAAAGTGTATGTATCCGCTCACCTGTAGTATGAAGGAGACCAATGCTTCCCAGACACGTGCAAGGATAAACCAGCTGGCAATCTTGTACGGAACCTTTTACAAAAATCCAGCACCGAATCCAGGAATTATATTAAAAAATAATAATGTTTATTGAAGCATATTAAAAAGTCCAATTAGGGTCCAGAGCAAGGAAACGGAGAGGACGCGTTTCGAACTGTGTAGTTCTTAGTCTGTCTCTAGCAAATGAGTGAAATGGACTGATTAAAATAAGCTGAGAACCGGACATGGACAACAATGGGCGGAGAGAAGGGGGAGGAGCAGACAGAAGGTTAGAGGTGGAAGGAAGGAAGGGAAAAAAAAAAATTAAATTTAAAAAAAAAAAAAAAAAAAAAATTAACAGAAAAAGAAGAATGGAATTACAAAGTTGATATAAAGACAATATAAAGTAAATAATAAAGGCCAAATTAGGCCATAAAGATCATTTTTTTTATATTTAGTATGTCAAAAACAAATCACTTTTAAGGTTCATGCCGAAAGGTGATCTAGTGCCCATTAAAAAGATCAATTTGGTCTCCCTCCGTAACAATAAATCTTTCAAGTTACCTCCTCTTTTAGGCAATCTAACCTTTTCCAAGGCGACTACTTGCATAGTATCTGTATTACCCGCATGTTTTAGCATAAAATGTTGGGAGGCTCCTGACAGATTTCTTGTTGTTACGTGGCTAGCATCGTACACGTGTTCCGAGATTCTCTTTCTCAAGGGGCGTGTAGTACTGCCAATATATTGAATACAACATTTAGTGCAAGATATGCAATAGATTACATGGTCAGTACCACAATTAATCATGTCCTTAATCAAAAAGGATTTACCATTAACATAAGAGGAAATCGTTTTTGTACCCACCATAAATTTACATAAGCCGCATAATTTGCACCCGCACCTATAGGAACCGCATGTGGGGAGCCAGGAACGGTGATCATTGCAATTAGTAAATTCATGGAATTTTCTATGATCACTGGGAGCCAATTGATTGCCCAGGGTAACATTTCTTTTAGGTACAAATTTTATTCCTTGATCCAGCACTTTTTGCAAAACATCATCAGATGACAAGATAGGTAAAAATTTCTTGATGATGCGAACCACTTGGTGGTAATCTCTGCTATAGTTAGTAGAGAAAACCACTGAAAATTTGTCATGGGAGTTAGAAGGTGTGTTTTTCATCTCCAGATACTGAGCTCTACCCTTGAGGCTAACTTTAAACTTAGGCTAGTTTCACACTACGTCTTTTTAACATCCGCTGAAAACGTTTTTTTAGCGGAAGTACGGATCCTGCTTTTACAGCAAATAACGTATGCAAACGCATATGTTATTTTGCAGGATCCTGCAGTGGATGTTTAGGGGCGGGCATTGGAGTCATGTGATCGGGAGTGAGGGGAACTAGACTGGGAGGAGGCTTCTGACAGCTGCAGACGCTGGTAACCAAGGTAAACATCGGCCTTGGATACCCGATATTTATCTTGGTTACGAGTGTCTGCAGCTGCTAGGAGCAGGGCTGCCTGCACGCGTAACCAACGTAAACATCGGGTAACTAAGAGAAGTGGTTACGCGATATTTACCTTGGTTACGAGTGTCCGCAGCTCTCAGGTGGGGGAGAGGGAGGGAGGGAGGAAGGGGGAAAGACAGAGATAGAGAGAGAGAGGGTGAGGGAGGGAGTAGAGAGATAGACAGATCACGCGAGACTGGTTCTGGGCATGCTCAGTACTTTCTGGGCATGCTCAGTACAAAAGCAGGATCCTGTCTATCAGCACGCCAGCGTTCACCTGCGTTTGCGTGCGTTATAGTCAGGATCCAGCAATTTGCAGTATTTGGACGGAGCTCAAAAACGCTACAAGTAGCGTTTTTGAAACATGTTAAAAAACTGCAAGTCACTGGATCCTCACTATAACGCACGCAAACGCAGGTGAACGGATGTTAACGCGAGTCCATTGCAAATGCATTGAAATGAAAACGCATTTGCACTGGATCCGCTTGTCCGCTAAAATAACGTTAAGGACGGATGTTAAAAAGACGTAGTGTGAAACCAGCCTTAGAGCGATCCAAATGAGCCTGGGAGTAACCCCTGGCTTTGAATCTATTATCAATTGTGATGAATTCCCCGGCTAGGTCCGCATTAGTTGTGCAGCATCTAGTAGCTCTAATGTATTCTCCCATGGGAATATTTTGAATAACATGTCGAGGATGGCAGCTTTTTGCATGCAGAAGGGAGTTACCCGAAAAAGGTTTCCGATATAATTTACTCTCTATAACTCCATCTATTTTATTGCCATAGAATGACATGTCCAGAAAATTGATTACCTCCGGATGATACTGGTAAGTGAATGAAAGGTTATGGGCGTTGTTACTGATGTAACCAAGAAATTCAGTGACACCATTATAAGTACCCCCGCCATATAATCAAGATATCATCCAGATATCTCAAATATATGGCGGTATCTGTCAAAAAGGGGTTGGACAAGGTAAAAATATACTGTTCTTCCCACCAATGCATATAGATGCAGGCTAGGGAGGGTGAAAATTTTGCACCCATTGAACAGCCTTGGCGCTGAATATAAAAATCACCCAAAAAGGAAAAATAGTTGTTCTTTAAGAGAAAATTAGTAGCCTCAAGGATAAAACTCTGCAGTTCCATAGAATAATTTGTGTACCTGTCAAGATGGCATTTAAGAGCTAGTATAGCTAAATAATGTGGAATACATGTATAAAGCGTCTGGACATCGCAAGAAATCCAACTAAAACCCTCCTGCCAACTGATATTGGATATAACGTTCAATACATGTTTACTATCAGTTACATGACTTGGAGATGACTGAGCCAAATCATGTAAATAATCGTCCACCCATTCAGACAAATGTTCGGTGACAGAGCCGATCCCAGAGACAATCGGTCGAAATTTTGGGGGGAATACATCTTTATGCGATTTGGGGAGCGCGTGTAATATAGGAGTCAAAGGGCAAGATGGAACAAAATAATCCCTTTGTTTGTCATTAAACAAACCAAGTTGGAAACCTTCTTCAATCAATTGTGTTAAAGAATTTTTAATTTCATTTAATGGATCTTTAGTGACTTTACTATAAACACTACTATCATCAAGCATTTTGCATAATTCTCTTTCATACAATCCTGTGTCCAAAACTACAACCGCGCCCCCCTTGTCAGCATTCCTAATAATAATATTAGGATTGTTTCTTAATGATTGAATGGCAAGTTTTTCTTTACCTGAAAGGTTGGACGAGAGATTCTTAGGCTGTTTATGCAAAGCTGTTAACTCTTTCTCAACCAAAGTTTGGAAATCAGTCATCTGGTTACATCGTGATTGCACCGGATAAAACGATGGATTAGGAATTCTTCTAGGTATAATCGAATTATCTGACAAAATACATGAGTCCTCAGA
The DNA here is from genome assembly GCF_048569485.1 of Anomaloglossus baeobatrachus. Lineage (NCBI taxonomy): Eukaryota > Metazoa > Chordata > Amphibia > Anura > Aromobatidae > Anomaloglossus > Anomaloglossus baeobatrachus. The sequence goes on along the minus strand of NC_134353.1, from coordinate 765,390,683 downwards.
TAATTCACGTAAGGTCTGCAATGCTATTTGCTCCTGAAAGGAAGACATCAAAAAGCCAGATTCCTGTACAACCTGAGGAATATGGTGATTCTGTTCGGGCTCCTGAAAAAAGTGTTTTTTAACAGTTAGATTTCGTATAAAACGATTGACATCCAAAATCGTTTCAAAAAGATTGAAATCAGTTGTCGGTACAAAATTAAGACCTTTTTGAAGAACCCGAACCTCATCATCATTAAGAATATTAGCTGACATATTAATCACAGAGAAAGAATGTTCCAGATCTAATATTTCCTCCCCCTCGTAAAATGTCCGTGCTGGAAGTCTTTTTCTCCTGGAGTGCTTAGTACCGGCCCGCCTTGTTTTTTTCTTGGCTGTTTTGAAGCAGGGCAGTTTTTTGGATCATGTACTGATGTTGAGGGAACAAGATGGTTAGGCTCAGATGTGTCCGTATTGTAGTCAGTAGACTCTGCATCCTTAGTATCCAGTTCAGTTGAAGAGAAACTGACTTTATTATAAGGGGTATTAGATCTCTTTTTTTTATTATTTTTAAGGATGGATCTTGGTTCATTCCCCCTGTTCCATCTGAACTGGTGCCACGTATATACCTTATCCGTCTCATAGTCCCTGGAGTCCCTTTTAAACTTTCCTTCTTTAAAAGATGTAATTGAGTCCTCCAGTTTAGAGATCTTAGTATTCAATTGTTCTCTCATAATTTTATAAGTATCACTGGATGAATATTTTTTCAGTGATTCCTCAATTTCCTTTGTTTTAGTGTCCAAACATAATAATTTTGACTGCTCTTGTTCAATAATTAGCAGTATTAATCTTTTTGAACATTCTGAGAGAATATTATTCCATTGTGAGATAAATTCCTGATTAAATTCAGTAGTAGGTCTTTTATGCAGGCGTAAGCCTCTGGGAATCATCCCATGTTCGACATAAGCTTTTAAGGTGTGGCTGTCCCACCAAGTTCTGATGCGGACAGAGATATTCTTTTCCAAGTCCCACATAAGTTTATTTAAATCCGTATGTTCCTCTGATGCGATATCAACTTTGTTAAGAGAAAAAATTCTGGCCGCTCATTTGCTAGAGACAGACTAAGAACTACACAGTTCGAAACGCGTCCTCTCCGTTTCCTTGCTCTGGACCCTAATTGGACTTTTTAATATGCTTCAATAAACATTATTATTTTTTAATATAATTCCTGGATTCGGTGCTGGATTTTTGTAAAAGGTTCCTTATTTTTAGAGATGTCTTATATTTTGTATTGGTGTCAGTGATTCTGTCTCCCATTAATGAAAAATAACTATTCACCTCTTCCCCCACTGATAATCAAGCCCACGCCTCTACCAGCACCAGTGATTAGAACTTGTGCTAATGAAATAATAGGGATGGGCAGGATTATGGGTGGGAAGAGGGGTGAATATTCATTCCATTAACTAGCCGGCATGTGTGTATAAACCTTCAGGGTTTACAGCAACACAACAGGATAACAAACACCAATATAAGTTACATATCCTGAAAGGGCTGCCCTATTTCAGGATACTATTAGTATGATGATCTGCAACTAGGGCTCATTTGTGAAGTAGGGCTTATATTTTAAGCATACTCCAAAAAGGGGAAAATCGGTATCTGCCTGTTAGTTTTCAGACCCATGATTAAAATAATAAAATAGTCCTGAACAACCCCTTTAAAATCTGGAATCTGAGATTTAGAAATATGGCCAGTTTCATTATGTCTTAGACGGATGAGGCTAGCCATATGAGTAGCTACACTTTCTAAATCTATTTTAAACTTGAGGACATATAAGTGACAAGTTGTATTATATGCAACAACTCATATAGCAAATGGTTAACACACTACCAGCCCTGGCACATACATGATATCTCCCTGTATCCGCTCTGGACTGTTGTAGAGTACAAGGGCAGTCGGGTGTCTCATTCAGGAAGTTAGGCAGCGTCCCCTTTTCCAAATCTGTCCAGGCCAAACACTTATTGGTGGCCCAACCAGCAGGATCTTCCCTGAAGTTCTCTGATAAGTGCCAGGCTAAGGCATGGACTGGACTCCATATTGCATGTACATTCCTGTGACACAGATTAATAAATAATTATTAACAATATCATAAGAAAATGTTTAATACATAAATATAAAAGGTGTTTTTTTAGGCAAAATTACTGTTATATGAAATGTAGCTCATAAAAAAGTCAACTTTAGTACTTACTTAGAAGATTATATATTACAAGAGGCTGTAGCTCACAAGAAGCATTTTCATAATTTTCCACCATTTCCCAAACTGTAAAGCATACACATTCTAGACTTCATATATCTATCGTAAATTATATAACACGCTTCTACTGATGATAGTAAACTCAAGAAGGACAGAGCTACTGATGATAGATGTAATACTCATTTAAAATTATTATGAATGAATAATATAGATCACAAAATGTATGTAAAACATTAGACAGCTGGTAAAATTATTTGGATTAAAAATCCATTTCACATGCAATCTCAGGATACTGACCAATCTGTGTATTATAAGGTGTTAAAGGGGACCTGTCAGGTCTGAGAACGCTATTAGGATACACATAGAGGCTTAATCTGCAGGTTAACCCCTTAAGCCCCGGGGCACTTTCCGTTTTTGCGTTTTTGTTTTTTGCTCCCCTTCTTCCGAGAGCGGTAACTTTTTTATTTTTCCGTCAATCTTGCCATATGAGGGCTTGTTTTTTGTGGGACAAGTTGTACTTTTAAATGAAACCATACGTTTTACCATATGGTGTACTGGAAAACAGCAAAAAAATTCCAAATGCGGAAAAATTGCAAAAAAAGTGTGATGGCACAATAGTGTTTGGGATGTTTTATTCAAGGCGTTCACTATATGGTAAAACTGATGTGTGGGTATGATGCCTGAGGTCGGTGCGAGTTTGTAGACACCAAACATGTATAGGTTTACTTGTATCTACGGGGTTAAAAAAATTCACAAGTTTGTCCAATAAAAGTGGCGCACGTTTTGCGCCATTTTCCGAAACACGTAGCGTTCTTATTTTTTGGGATCTATGGCTCAGTGACAGCTTATTTTTTGCGTCTCGAGCTGACGTTTCTAATGGTACCATTTTTGCACAGATGCTACGTTTTGATCGCCTGTTATTGCATTTTGCGTAAAACTTGCGGCGACCAAAAAACGTAATTTTGACGTTTGGAATTTTTTTGCCACTACGCCGTTTACCAATCAGATTAATTGATTTTATATTTTGATAGATCGGGCATTTCTGAATGCGGCGATACCAAATATGTGTATATTTATCTATTTTTTAACCCTTTAATTTTCAATGGGGGGAAAGGGGGGTGATTTGAACTTTTAGGTTTTTTGTTTTTTTTATTTTTTAAAACTTTTTTTTTACTTTTTTTTTTATTTTACTAGTCCCCCTAGGAGGCTATAGTGATCAGCAATCCGATCGCTATTATCTATCTGCTGATCACAGCTATACAGCTGTAAACAGCAGATACAGTCGCTTTCTTTTTCCCTCTGTTCCGTGCCGAGGGAAAACAAAAGTGAAACATCATAGCTGCAGGCGTCATCACATGACCCTGTGCTACGATGGCAACCACCGATAGTCACGTGATCACGCACATGACTTCCGGTGGGGGCGGCGGTAAGTAAAAAACATGGCCGCGCGCATTTAGATTTTGCTGCCAGACTTTGGGAGCAAGATGTAAGCGGTTAATGGCCGCGGGTGGAAGCGATTCCACCCGCGGCTAGCAGGCACACATGTCAGCTGTTGAAAACAGCTGATATGTGTGCCGACCGCCGCCGACTGCCCGCGGCAGGGGGCGGGGCTTAACGGGACACGCTCCATGACGGATATATCCGTCCATGGTCGTGAAGGGGTTAATAGTGTTATAAAGGTGCCCAGACCGGCTTCATTCAACACCGGCATCCCTCTGCCCTGCCTTCAGACATATAAGTAATTAACAGGGAGTGGGCAGCCGGTGATGATTGGATGCAGGGTTCACATGAGCCCCGGGAACATGAGTATCGACACAGCGGGAACAATGTTAACACAGAAGTCGAGTACAAGCTTTTTTATTTTAATGGGGGAAAACATGTGGAATGCCCTGCAATGCCTTGCACATGAGGTAAGAGACAAGGCTATATCAGGAGATCTATACTACATTTTTAATTTTGAGGTAATTGCTATTATTATTATTCTTACACACATATTAGGATAGCATCTTGGAAATGGGAATAACCCTTTAATTATTTAGGGTTATATAAACTAAGGTTACATTTGTACCTGGTGGATTTTTGGCAGACTTTTGGTCAAGATTCTCAACTGGGTGTTACAAGTCATAGTACAATATATTTAGATAGCTTTTCAAACCCAACTCACATGTAAAAGTAGGTAATTCATAAATCATTATTCAAATTTTCAATTGCAAATGCAGATTTTAACATTGATTTATGGTACTGTTCATTGCAGAAAAAGTCCATTAAAATACCCTAAACGTTATCTGTGTTGTGACTGAAACTGATGTAGAGTTAGGGGTACCTAACATCGCGACATCGCTACCGATATATCGTCGGGGTCACGTCATTAGTGACGGACATCCGGCGCCGGTAGCGACATCGCAGCGTGTAACACTAATGAGCGACGATCATCGATCGCAAAATCATTCCAAAACGGTGATTGTTGACATGTCGTTCATTTCCTTAATATCGCTGCTGCCACCAATACGATGTTGTTCGTCGTTCCTGCGGCAGCACACATCGCTATGTGTGACACCGCGGGAGCGACAAACATCTCCTTACCTGCGTCCACCGGCAATGCGGAAGGAAGGAGGTGGGCGGGATGTTACGTCCTGCTCATCTCCGCCCCTCTGCTTCTATTGGACGGCCACTTAGTGACGCAGCAGTGACGTTGTTATGACGCCAAACACCCCTCCCCCTTGAAGGAGGGATTTTCGGCGGTCATAGCGATGTCACTGTCAAGGTATCTGCGTGTAACGCTGCCGTAGCGATAATGTTCGCTATGGCAGCTGTGACGCCCTGGGCAAGCCAGGGGTCACAGGTCACTACACCACACGCACCCCACATTCCCTGCAGGTACACTGAAGTCAAAACTAAAATCCTTGTTGCCTTCCTCCAGGGGCTGATGTCCACACCAGGGGGTGGGCCAGGCGGTTGGCTCCACCCACCGAGGAGTTCACAGCTCTGGAGGCGGGAAAACCAGGCGGATAGAGTTTGGAGTTTGAAGTAGAAGGAGTAAACAGTGAAGTGGAAGGAAGTGGTAAAAGAGCAACAGAGAAAGTGACAGAAAGAAGCCTGAAGTTAGTCCGGGTGTGTGCCCCGGACTGAGACAGCAAGGTTGGCAGACGGCGGTGACCGTCTGCAGGCGAGACTGATTGGAGGTTGCTGAAAGGACCATGGACGGGTATACGAAGATTAGTCAGCACCAGGGCAGGGGCCTTTCGGATCCCGGCAAGGCTAGGAGTCGCCATAATTTGCCAAATCCGTCAGTGAAGGGGACGACTGTCTCCCAACAACCAAGTCCCGATTGAAGACAACAGTCCGACCGTAGAGGGGAGACACCGCCACCGCCAAGGCACCAGTTTCCCAGGGCCAGCGCCTGCGGGCAAGAGTGGAGCTCCTCCGGCTCATATCCAAGCCGGGGAGCGGGTTACCGGTGGGAACCCATCGCAACCAAACAACAACACATAGGTGCAGGAAAGAGACCGTCACCGTCACCTGCAGGGGATATCAACAGTGCAACCGTCCGAGGGACCTGTCCAACCAGCCGTTTGTTTACTGAGAACTGTGTCGTGTTTACTGGCTGAGTGAGAACCTCCGTGCCGTGCGGCACAGCGCTGCCCCTGCGCCCCTGCACCTTCACGGGCCCCCTACCTGCCTGCCCACCATCCAACCCCATCACTGGGCCCCGGGATCACCAACCCCTACCCACGGAGGGGCAACACAACAACTGGCTGCTCCACACCATCACTCCCGGGATTCCCAGCCAGAGCAGCGGTGGTGTACACTCGATCACCACAACCGTGGGTGGCGTCACGTACAATAAACTATCTCCCCACACCCAAATTCCCCCCTTTCACTCACGGGCGAGGAGCGCCGCTAGAGTCCCCGGGATCCGGCCCATCGCTCGAGCCACCGAGCAGCAGCAGGCCGCAGCAGCCGCGGCAGCCGGACCCGAGCAGTGGGACAGCGCGGCGTCCCCTCCTCCGCCCGCGACACAGCGATCACACAATATCGCACACACGACGGGGGCGGGTGCTATCGCGCGCAACATCGCTAGCAATTGCTAGCGATGTCGCAGCGTGTAAAGTACCCCTTACTCTGAGTCAGAAACCTGACAAAAATGGTGGAAAAGGGTAGGAAAAGCCCCACTGACTTTTTAACTGCCCTCCAACTTTTTTGGACACAAAGAAATGCAAGGACTCAATGCTAGTCTAAGTGAATGTACAATCTTACAATTGCCCTATTGAGTTGACATTCCAAAAATACATTGCAGTAATTGAGGATGTTGAAATGAAAGTAGAAAAAAAATGTGAGAAATTAAAAATCTAGAAAACTTATTCACCAAAATCTTGATATTGAGGAATCTTAGCCTACGGTAATATACCAGAGTGCATGGATATTTGGTAGAAGTAGCAGTGTAACTTGAAGCTTTTAGGCCCCATTGCAAAATTTCCATCAGGGCCTTAACTATCACCATTATTGTTTTTCTTATATGGACCACAGGGCCCAAATGTCACTATAACCCCTGTGTAAAGAGGTGGACTTGTCATTGCGTTCCCCCTGACAACACCAATCGTGTTATTGTCATGTATTGTGTAATGTGTATTATGTCCTGTATCTGCAATGTGAGCTGTGACTTATAATATGATGTATTGTAATGTTTACCTGTATAATGTTTGCACTTTACTGTAAGGAAGCTGAGTTCTGCCCAGCAACACACAGTGAGCAAGGTCATAGATAGTTAACAATTGGGACTAGCCCATAGTAGGAGGGGTCAACGTGTAAATAAAGACATAGTTTTCTTCTAGAAAGGTAGATAAGGTTCAATATGTAACAAAGGCAGCATGTAGTAAGTGACCCGTGACTAGTAGGAGAAGGGAGACCGAGACCTAAGCAGTGTGATCTAAAGTAGCTGAACGATACACAGAGCAAAGGACTGCATCGTGTTTGGAGACTGTTTGCATTGGAGAGATCTAATTGGAAGGGTCTGCATCGAAAGCACATATAGCTATTAGGCCCCCAAACAGATTATAGCTTCCAAAAAGGTAACTGTTACAGGGGGACTGGCTGGGGTATATATCCCAATCACCAGTCGGGGCCCACCGTGCTCCAGATGGTAATGGAGCTGCTGGTGTGACGCCCTGGCAAAACCAGGTAGTCACACATAGGCCCCTGCCTAACACCTTCCATCACAGGGTTACACACAGCCGACCTGAAACCCCAGTCACCTCCCCCAGGGAAAGACAGGCACTCCAGTGGGCGGGACCAGGCGATGGAGAACGCCCACCTAGGGGTTTGAAGAGCCTGGGGCGGGAAAAGCAGTCAGTTAAGTTGAGAGTTGAGTTAAGTTTGGAGTAGAGTGGAGTAGCAGGAGGTTGAAGTTGACAGGCGCCGGGGTTGGAGCTCTGGTGCATTGGCTAGGTGGCAGACAGTGGTCCGTGTCTAGCAGGAGACGGGAAGACGGCAGCCGGAGATCCAAGGTGGACCGTGGCAGAATTGGAGCCCGCTGGTACCGACACCAGAGAACCGACCCGGAAACCGTGCACAGAGGGGTTACTTGGACCCTGAAGCCAGGACAGGAACCAACGGCCTAGCTAATTAACCAATTGAGAGCAGGATTATAGGTCCTGTCCCAACCTAAGTCCCGAAAAGAGACAACCACCCACAGAGAGGGATAGGGCTTCCGCCAGGGCCCGGTAGTTCTCACGGGTCAGCATCAATGGGCACGGCTCCCAACAATAGTACCATCACCGTCCCCTGCACCAAGTCACTGGGTCCCTGGGCAACCATCCCTACCCACGGAGGGGTTAACAACCAGCTGGCATCCCATCGCCCCGGGTGTCCCACAGCAGCAGCTGTAGTGCCATACTTCACCACACACCGTGGGTGGTGTCACAGACTGACTATGGCAAATCCCATACAAATACGTCCCCTTTTATTTGGAGTGTCCGCGTGACCCTCGGGTCCGGAGGATCCCTCGGGCCACACTGCGGGTCCGGATCCGAGCAGCCGGGGGCGGCACACTGGCACCCTGTGGGTTAGGCGGAGACTATAGAGCTGATGACTCAGAGATAACCCAGGAGACCTGGGAACCGGTCACGTGTGTAGGGACACGTCAAACCGGACGACAACCCAGTTAGCGTTTCGGTGGAGCGGGTGCTACTCCGACCACGTGTGCAGGGAACACGTCAGGCCTAATGGTAACCAGTTAGTGTTGACCGAGAACACCGCTGCGACATCGCCCTGTTGGCCTCGTGTTTAAGACACGTCAAGCCGAGCGGACCTTCGATTAGCGTTTCTGGTCACCACTCGACTGGCCACGTGTGTGAAGGACACGTCAGACCAGGTAGTCACACCAATAGCATTTGACTGGGAAGCCGAGGAGGATAATAGGGTTCACACACCCAATCCAGGAACACCCTCTTAACTCCACAGGGGTTCTGGGTTACACTGTCCGTGCACGTAGAGGGCACAACCAGAGAGATGGCGCAGCAGGTACGCTGTCCGTGTGTGTAGAGGACACTCTCGGACAGGTGACGCAGCAGGTATGCGGTCTGTGTACGTAGGAGGCACAAACGAACAGGTGACGCAGCAGCCGCAGCCCAGTTAACGCCACTGGACTGCTATAGCCCAACTGGAATGGCAGCAAGGAAGCACGACACCTGACCCTGATGTGCTGAGCCACGAATCTTGGCGTGACAGGCACCGTTCGCCTAACCCTACCTACCGCTTCCAATAAAGCTTATGCCACTATGAACTCTAAGTGAAGACTGCGTCCCTCCATGTTGTCTCCAGCCCCTTTTATAACCTGGGTCCACCCCAAACCCAGGGTGGAATCACCAAGGTCCAATAGCAGAATGCCATGTCATCAGTGACACCAGCGGCCTATCCAGAACCGCCACGTCATTGATGACCTCATGGCAGCCACGCCCCAAACACTTTACCAGTCATCATCTGACGAACAATGGTGAGGTGCCAGATCATAGGGGCGGGCCTCTGCGAGCCAGCTCAGAGTGGCCATGTCATCAGGACACCTGACACCCTCTGCCCTATCAGGACTTGCCACCTCACGGACATGCTCAGTGAGGTCCTTACTGGACCTAGCCTCTAATGCACTAAGTGCCTGAGCATGCTCAGTAGCCTGAACAACAGACTCAGAAATCAGACTATCTGCCTGAGCATGCTCAGTAGGCACATCCCAGAACTTAGCCACAGCACGAAGTCCAAGTACCTCTGCAAAGAGGCTGTTAGGATTAATTGTGGGCGCATGCTCAGTAGCCTGAACTGAGGACTAAAAGCCCTGTCACACACAGAGATAAATCTGTGGCAGATCTGTGTTTGCAGTGAAATTGTGGACAATCAGTGCCACGTTTGTGGCTGTGTACAAATGGAACAATATGTCCATGATTTCACTGCAACCACAGATCTGCCAAAGATTTATCTCTGTGTGTGACGGAGCCTAAAAGCGGGCTTTACACGCTACGATATATCTAATGAGATGTCGGCGGGGTCACGTCGTAAGTGACGCACATCTGGCATCGTTAGTGATATCGTAGCGTGTGACAGCTATGAACGAGCAGAAATACTCACCTTCTCGTTCATCGCTGACACATCGCCCATTTTCTAAAAATTGCATGTCCTGTTGTTCATTGTATCCGGGGCAGCACACATTTCTCCGTGTGACACCCCGGGAACGATGAACTGCAGCTTACCTGCGTCCCGCCAGCAATGCTAAAGGAAGGAGGTGGGCGGGACGTTTACGTCCCTCTCATCTCCGCCCCTCCGCTTCTATTGGCCGGCCGCTGTGTGACGTCGCTGTGACGCCGAACGTCCCTCCCCCTTCAGGAAGTGGATGTTCGCCGCCCACAGCGAGGTCGTTAGGAAGGTAAGTACGTGTGACGGGGGTTACAACATTGTGTGACACGGGCAAGAAATTGCCCGTGCATCTCAAACGATAGGGGCGGGTGCGATCGCAAATGCGATCGCACGAGAAATTGCAACATGTAAAGCAGCCTTTAGTCTCAGAAATGACACAATCAGGCTGAGCATGCTCACTAGGCGAAACACCGGACTTAAGCTCTAACTAAGGTGAATCAGCGCGCGTGCATGTATGACGCCCTGGCCTATCAGGTCGTCACAAGGGTGCCGTGCAATCTGCCCTTCTGCATGGTACCCGCTCCTCCTTGGTTACGGGTCCTGTCAATTTGTTGCTACCAACAGGTATACCTTAATCCTCTCTGCACCACACCCACCAAACACCCATTGGGCAGCCTGAGAGGAATAGGGCCACCCAGATGGAGGGATGGAAGAGGGAGGGCAGAGATGTCAGTTGAGTAGTAGTTGAGCAGTGTGACAGCGATGACAGGATAGGTCACGCTGTGGAGCTGCACTCCTGTACCCGTCCCAGGTGTCAGACGTTGGCCTGGCCAGGTTGAGCTGGAACCCCGGTCGCAGGGGGTAGTGACAGGAGGCACGGTGCTGCTACAGAGAGCGGGCCGGCTGCCTTGTGCTACAACCGGGCAGGGGGCCAGGGCACGACGGGGTACGCGGACCCTAGGCTGGGAAGAAGCTTCATGCAGCCTAGTAATTCACCCGACGGGAACGGAGTCTTCAGGAACCGTTCGCCACCCGCTCCAGAATCGGGGTACTAGCGCAACGAGGGTGATAGGATTTCCCACAACCGTCCAGAAAATCCCAAGCGTTAACCCTGAGACCAAGCCCACCCTGCTAGCCATGCAGGTGAGCGGGACCTGAGTAGTTTTAAGCGAAAGGGATCCATAAGAAGGACACACAGTGCCAAGGGACAAGGCTTCAGACCCACCAGCAACACCAAAGGGGCACGGACCCAGTGTGCTCGACCAACGGAGACGGAGCATTCAAGAGTTTGGTTTACCTGGTGTCAGCGTCAGTGACTTTGGACTGTGTGAGTACCCAATATCCCTTCACCCTCGATGGGTTCCCCACTCCATCCATCACCGAGTCCCAGGACACCACTCCCCTTGCCCACGGAGGGGTTAACATCTCGAGCTGCCACGCCATCGTCCCCTGGCTCCCCCCCAAACGGCAGCGGTGGTCCCTCACGTTACCACACACCGTGGGTGGCGTCACAAACATTATCCCATTCACAACCCAAAACATTCCCCCTTTTTATTCTGGTTAGCCGCGCGACCCCGCCTCGGATCCGGAGACCCCTCGAGCCTCTGTGGATCCGGGTCCGAGCAGCCCGTCAGCTGTTGCGGGGGCGGCACACATGCGCACTAGCCGCCTCTCCACACTTAGACGTGGTGGAAGGAGCAGCCAGCTGGACAACCCGAGGCATGGCCAAGAACGGCAGCTGGCACCTGGGCGCAACAGGAACCGCAGAAGGCTCTTGCGGCTATGACCGCGCCGGTTCGTAACAGTAACAGGCCTGGACAGATAAATTCGTGATGCAAAGTGAACATCCTGAGTGATAGTTCATTAGGCATCTGACAGGTTGAAGCTTGACTTTGGCCATATTTGCGAACACCCTCCTGTACGAGGAGAATCAGATGCAGAACCTCAGGAAAGACAGGATGGATTTCACGTACTGTGTTCTGGTACTATGTTGGGGTATGCTGAGAGTAGCTAAACCTTTGGGAACAGGAGCACCTAAGATGTGTTTGAAGGCTTCATATGACACGCCCACCAGGGCCGAGGGGGGCACTCGGAACCAGGCCGGGTCTGTTGGGAGGTCACGGCGGCAAGGCCCGACTCTGTGACCCTGGCAGTGACATTTAAATGAGTGGGGGATATTTACATTGGAATGAGTCAAGACGCCACTTGTGGTATTCGACAATGTATGGCCGACGCTGCTGGATGGGACCGCTGGGACAGATGGTGGTGCAGCAATGGTGATACAGCCGTATATAGTCTTTAGAAGATGAAGTGGTTGAATAGTGTGGGGGTGCAGCGCAGTCAATGGATCTAGAACACAGCGGGGAGCAGTCATGAGGTGTTTACTCACAATTGGCAGTTCCAGGATATCACGGCCAGCCGGTCAAATACTGCTCTCGGAGTGCTGAGTCCTGCGGTAACGTGATCCAGCCAATCCCCAGGTAATTTGGAGGCACAAAACCGGTTTTCCTTTCTGCAGTCTCTTTCCTGGTCATCTTCCTGCGCTGGCTTCACCCTCCTGCCCTGCACCTCACACACAGTCTCCTGATCCGGTGTCCGCGGGCCTTGCTTGGGAGGCTCCTCTGCCCTATCCCCTAGTCCTCTGTTGTCACCTTTTCAGCATATTCGCGTGTGGCTGTGGCTTCGACACATAAAGATACCTCAGCCTCCGATTTACTAGCTGAGCCTTATTGTTCTCCACTAGTCTAGAGGCTGGTTCCCCCTTGCGGCCTAGTCCCTCCACACAGGTGCATCGGATGTGGATACGAGCTCCACGAGTGGATCTTTCTCTGCCTGTGACTCTGGGATTCCTTCCTCCTCTCTTTCTGGTCTCCCTTCTTGTCCTGGGACGAGCTCCACCGGCTCCAGTCCTCAGGACCTCTCCGTTCCGTGTCGTGCCTCATTCTTCCTCTTCGGTTCTCCCTAGTTTCACCCACCACCTAAACCCCACCTTCAGACAGGCTCAGGGGCTGTGCTCTCCCTTAGGAGCAATCTTGCCCTAACCCTGGCCCGAAATGATGTGTCTATGAAATGGGTGTGTGGATAACGGTCTGTGCCCCCTCCTTACCAGAAAATGGGGTACCACACTTCTAGCTGAGGTGCAGTACCTCTGTGGCGACTGGACCCTCAGAGGTGCTACACACACTTTGAGATATTCTGTGTCTCCAAAATATGTGAAAATATATGCTTCCTCTGCCTGGTGAATATAGTTGTCTTGGAAGAACTGTTCAGTAAAACTTACTTACTAAAAAGGAATTGGTGGTGTCTGTCGCTATAGGTTAAGATCAGGTCCAGGCCAGCTGGAGCTATCGGCGACTTGCAGCCTACATGGGCGTAGCTCCCATACGGCCCTTGTTTTTCATGTAACATGTCGGGGCACAGAAGATATAGACCTCGCCCACGACTACCGCCCCATGCCACACTACACCTGCACTCATTATACTTACGCACCTGGGTGAAAGTGTTATTCTTCATGTACAGTAGTTACGTAATTTTGCATAAATAAAGACATTATACATACGTTACCTCTCTCCTTCCTTTTGGTTGCTTGAACTGATCCTTAACATTCCTACTTCCCACTGATCAAATGAGGATTGTGCAGGAACTGGAGTAAAAGTGAAGTTGCCACTATTGGGATAAGCTGCCTCCAGAGTGTAGAGATAGGTCCAGTGAGCCTCCCATGATTCAGAATATGGAAATCCTGGAAAAGTGAGGCAGAGCAGACATATATTATTTAATATGATGTATATTTAACAAAATTGAAAGAAAATTGTAATTCATAGAAAAGAGAAAGGGGTGAAATTCCAGCATCCAGATAGAATGTTGATTAAAACATGACTTTATTCATATTCTATAAATTCAGAACTTAAATCATATGTAGACAAGGACAAAAGTTTACATGTTTCGAGCAGATAAACTACTGTTATTCATGATATTATTATAGAATTTGAATAACGTCAAGTTTTAATCAACTCTATCTGCGGATGCTGGATTTTTCCTCTTTTCCCAAGTGTTTGTTGCCTGGTAGCCAGTTCAGAGCTTCCCTGCACTGCACCTCATCGTTACAAGCTCCTGGTGAGCAGTTACTGTCCTCCTGCTGCCCTTTGTCATAGAAAAGGGGTTTGCTTAACATTAGCTTAAGTGCATTTATATTTTTTGTCTCCATGGGGAAAGCAATAGCAAGTACTGGCGCTGAGAGTTAAAGCCCCGTTACACGCAACGACATCACTAACGAGATGTCGCTGGCCGTCACGGAATTCGTGACGCACTTCCGGTGTCATTAGCGACGTCGTTGCGTGTGACACCTACCAGCGACCGCTAACGATCCCAACTACTGCAAACATCATTGATTGTTGACACGTCGTTCATTTACCAAATATCGTTGCTCGTTTGGGACGCAGGTTGTTCGTCATTCCTGAGGCAGCACACATCGCTACTTGTGACACCCTGGGAATGATGAACAACAGCGTTCTTGCATCCTCCGGCAACGAGGTGGGAGTGACGTTAATGCGGCTGCTCTCCGTCCCTCCGCTTCTATTGGTGGCCCACTGTGTAACATCGCTGTGACGCCGCACGAACCTCCCTCTTCAACAAGAGATTGTTCGCCGGCTACAGCGACGTCGTTAGGAAGGTATGTTGGTGTGACGCATACCAGCGATATTGTTCGCCACGGGCAGTGACGCACGCACTACAGGGGCGGGTGCGATCGTGTAGCGGCGTGCAGCATGCAAAGCAGCCTTAAGAATAAGGCCGGGGTCACACTAGTGTATAGCATCACCTGCGAGAGAATCAGATGCGATATACTAATGACACTCGTCTCGATTTCTGCTGTCTGATTGAGCCAAGTGTTATTCATTGTGCTGCAATTCTCTTGCATGTGAAAGAGGAGAGATTAATTTCTCCATCTTCTCCATTGCCTGTCTCTGCATACATCGCACTGCACTCAGATGTCATCTGAGTGCAATCCGATGTTTCACATGTGCCCAGACTTATATGCATGTGTGTGATCCAAGACATGCTGTCAATCGCAGCATGCTGCAATTTTTTGCTTTTACCAAATTGGCATGAGAAAAAAAGTGCAAGAGTAAAATCTGAGATTTTCTCGTATTGCACTTGTCTATTTAAACACTAATATGAGCGAGCCCTAACCTCTGCTTCATAGGATGCAGTAGTGATGCCATCATTGTGTTTGCAGTTGACACATACCACCATCTTATTGTACCCAAATGCACTGTTACAATATCACCACTACATGTGTTCTGACCCCTTCTATTTATTTGTTGCCAGTATGTTAACCTGAATAACACTACACAGAAGCATTGTGCAATATGACAGGTCAATCTGCACAAAAAGCAATTGGGGGATGTAGTTCGTTTACATACATTAGGTCTCTACTTCCTGACTGCCCACAGATTTTAAATATCCGCAAAGTCCTTATTCAACTCTGCAGTGATATTTTAATAAATAACTGTATATTATGTTATGTGATCACTGGATGTCGATAGATATGAGGACCTTCTTGGTCCTAGTAGACTCAGTCAGCTCTGCTATGCAGCCTTGATGCTGAATTTCACCCTTAACTGGGGTTAATAAACTAGCCCCAGTTACAGCGGAAATCAGATACAAAACCAAAAGTAATTAAATGTTTAAATTTCCCCAAAGTTCCTTTATGACAGTAAAGGGTTATTCCCATCTCTAAATCATAATATGTATTAGGTGTAATGATGGGCAAACTAGCAGATATCCGGGACTAACCGGACTTAAAAAAAAAAAAAAATTGGTTCAGGCCCAGAATTGATCCCGGATATCTGGCCAGACAGCGGTCCTCATATAAGTCTATGAGGACCAGCATCTAGTGCTTAAAAATGGTGGTAGAAGGGATAGGGGGATTAGAGCAAGTACACTATACTTACCGAGCCTCCGGCGTGCTGTATCTGCTTTTAGTCAGCTCACTCTTCTTCCAGGGCTGCTCACCTTCATGCATATTCACTGCTTTCCGCACCCACCATCAGTCCTGGCGCCTGTGATTTATTGCAGTCAGACGTGCCCCCAGCCTGTGTGACAGCATCTGACTGCTTACAATCACAATCAAACTCTAACTCTGGCATACCAAATTTAAATGGGAAGTAGACTGGGTGCAGGAATATGTTGTTGAAAATTTAGCACCATATCTGTTTCTTAGCAAAAACATGTGGTTTTCTGCCAGGAGATGCAGGTTTGTGAACTCAGTGACCTCACCTGAGATCACAGGTGAAGGATATATGCTGTCAATCCCAGCAATTTTTTTTCCTAAGATCAAATTTTCATGAGAAAAAAAGCACTGGTGGGCACTCCCCAATACTATAACATTAGGCCAAATGCTATCTTACAAAACATCGAATAGCACTCGTCTGATGTATACGTCAGTATGAGCGAACCTTAAGAAAAATAATTTCTTAATTTCAACTATTAACTGTAAAATTGAATGGAAATCTAAATTAAAATCTTTTCAGAATACATATGTTGAAATGACATTTTTATTAAATGACAAAGTAGTTAAAACCATAAAAATAGACATACAGTCAGGGCCAGAAATATTTGGACACAAGTTTTGTTATTTTAGCTGTTTACAAAAACATGTTCAGAAATACAATTATATATATAATATGGGCTGAAAGTGCACACTCCCAGCTGCAATATGAGAGTTTTCACATCCAAATCGGAGAAAGGGTTTAGGAATCATAGCTCTGTAATGCATAGCCTCCTCTTTTTCAAGGGACCAAAAGTAATTGGACAAGGGACTCTAAGGGCTGCAATTAACTCTGAAGGCATCTCCCTCGTTAACCTGTAATCAATGAAGTAGTTAAAAGGTCTGGGGTTGATTACAGGTGTGTAGTTTTGCATTTGGAAGTTGTTGCTGTGACCAGACAACATGCGGTCTAAGGAACTCTCAATTGAGGTGAAGCAGAACATCCTGAGGCTGAAAAAAAAGACAAAATCCATCAGAGAGATAGCAGACATGCTTGGAGTGGCAAAATCAACAGTCGGGTACATTCTGAGAAAAAAGGAATTGACTGGTGAGCTTGGGAACTCAAAAAGGCCTGGGCGTCCACGGATGACAACAGTGGTGGATGATCGCCACATACTTTCTTTGGTGAAGAAGAACCCGTTCACAACATCAACTGAAGTCCAGAACACTCTCAGTGAAGTAGGTGTATCTGTCTCTAAGTCAACAGTAAAGAGAAGACTCCATGAAAGTAAATACAAAGGGTTCACATCTAGATGCAAACCATTCATCAATTCCAAAAATAGACAGGCCAGAGTTAAATTTGCTGAAAAACACCTCATGAAGCCAGCTCAGTTCTGGAAAAGTATTCTATGGACAGATGAGACAAAGATCAACCTGTACCAGAATGATGGGAAGAAAAAAGTTTGGAGAAGAAAGGGAACGGCACATGATCCAAGGCACACCACATCCTCTGTAAAACATGGTGGAGGCAACGTGATGGCATGGGCATGCATGGCTTTCAATGGCACTGGGTCACTTGTGTTTATTGATGACATAACAGCAGACAAGAGTAGCCGGATGAATTCTGAAGTGTACCGGGATATACTTTCAGCCCAGATTCAGCCAAATGCCGCAAAGTTGATCGGACGGCGCTTCATAGTACAGATGGACAATGACCCCAAGCATACAGCCAAAGCTACCCAGGAGTTCATGAGTGCAAAAAAGTGGAACATTCTGCAATGGCCAAGTCAATCACCAGATCTTAACCCAATTGAGCATGCATTTCACTTGCTCAAATCCAGACTTAAGACGGAAAGACCCACAAACAAGCAAGACCTGAAGGCTGCGGCTGTAAAGGCCTGGCAAAGCATTAAGAAGGAGGAAACCCAGCGTTTGGTGATGTCCATGGGTTCCAGACTTAAGGCAGTGATTTCCTCCAAAGGATTCGCAACAAAATATTGAAAATAAAAATATTTTGTTTGGGTTTGGTTTATTTGTCCAATTACTTTTGACCTCCTAAAATGTGGAGTGTTTGTAAAGAAATGTGTACAATTCCTACAATTTCTATCAGATATTTTTGTTCAAACCTTCAAATTAAACGTTACAATCTGCACTTGAATTCTGTTGTAGAGATTTCATTTGAAATCCAATGTGGTGGCATGCAGAGTCCAACTCGCGAAAATTGTGTCACTGTCCAAATATTTCTGGACCTAACTGTACTGTACAAATGTCAGACATATGAAATACTACAGGTAGGTAAGTGATAATAACACAACTCCCTTGTGGCCAGTGTTACAGTTTTGCCATTATCACTTGCCTACATACTATTTATATGTCTGACTTTTGTTTGTCTATTTTTATGCTTTTAATTATTGTGTTATTTAATAAAGAATATATTTTCATTGATTTAGAGCCTTGCACATTTCAACATAGGTATTCTGAAAATATTTTAGTTTTCAATTGAATTTTACAGTTTTTTACATCAGCATTCATGACATTATTGATGCCTTTTGACCCCCTATATGTATATATATATATAGCTCCTTATACTCAAAGGGTTTCTTAAAATCTTTTAAGGTTGAAAAAGAAACAAAAAGAACTAAAATAAAATGGTTGCATAAATATGAAAACTGTTAAACTAATACTTTGTTAAATTACCCTTTGAATTAATGGTAACATTCAGCCCTTTTGGCTAGACATCTATCAGTATGGCTTATCTACAATTGGCAATCTGTGCTCACTCTTCCTTGCAGGTGCACTCCAAGTCTGTCAGCTTGCAAAGGCATCTACTGTGTACAGCACCCTCTTTCAGTTAACCTACGGATTTTCAAAAAAATCCAGGTTTGGACTCTGGCTGGTACATTTCAAAATTCTAACCTTCTTCTGGGGAAGCCATTCTTTTGGAATTTGGAACTGTTCATAATTTCCAACACTTTGACTAAAGTCCCAGTTACAGATTCCGAAAAACAGCCCCAAAGCATAGTGCTGCCTCCACCATGATTCACTGTGCTTATGGTGTTCTTTTGGTAATTCACAATTTTGGCTTAAGGAACTATGACCAAAAATTTCCACCCTGCTCTCATCAGATAAATGGTTTCCTTGGTGCCAACAGAAACACATTTTCCCACATGCTTTTGGCAGACTTGATGTAGGTTTTGGCAAAAGATAGCCGGCGTGGATGTTTTTATTTCTAATGAAGGGCTTCTGTCTTGCTACCCAACCCCAAAGGCCAAACATATGAAGAAAATGGGGAATTGTTGTCACATACAATACAGAACCAGTACTTGCCGGAAATTCCTGCACCTTTTTAAATGTTGCTATAGACTTTTGGCAGCCTTCTAAACCAATTTCTTTTTTGTTTCCTTATTAATTTTTGAGGGACATCTATTTATAAGTATTGTCACTGTTGTGCCAAATATAAGCCACTTAAATACTCATATAAAAAGCGTAGGAGGGTTGATCCTACTGGCAGATTCCCTTTAAATGTGATTGGCTAATTCTGAACACAACCACAAACCCAATTATAAAAGGCTGTTGATCATATGGAATCACATTTTATGTTTGGTAATTTTATTTTTCCTCAAAGTTATTTAAGTTTGTGTCTCAATGGATTTGTACAGATTATTGGTAACAATAAAAAGGTTCTTCTGGCTTTTCACGAAAATATGCTGTTACTCTATGTGCCTGCAGACTTATGAGTATTTTTTTTTGTTTATGTTTTTGTGAAAACATCCCCAAAGAGGAATATCAGGAGCAAAAACTTTAAAGTGTAACCATTGTTTGAATTTTGATTCAATAAATCAATAGTACACATGAAAATAAGCAACTTTGTAATATATCGTATCAGACAAATTGGCTTTTTTTCTGTCAGAATTGATCAGTCATTATCAAAATTCTCAATTCTGAGGTAAAATCTGTATTCAGCGAAGACTTTCCCATTACTGAGATAGGAGATGGCAGTTAGCTCCACCCTCTGCCTATAGCTCCTCCTTCCTCCCGTTGTAATAGAATCTCATCAGTAACAGCTCCATCTCCTATCTCAGTAATTCACTGAATATAGATTTTACCTCAGAATTGAGAATTTTGATAATAACTGATCCATTTTGGCAGAGAAAGAAGCAGATTTGATTGATAAGATATATTACAAAGTTGCTTATTTTCATGTGTTCTATTGATTTATTAAATTAACTCTAAAACAATGGTTACGCTTTAAGGCCACGTGCACACAGAGTATTTGGTGAGCTTTTTACCTGAGTTTTTATAAGCCAAAACCAGGAGCGGCAAAAAATTCAGAAGTGGCTCAGAAGTGGCTCACAAGCTTCTATTATACTTTTCCTCTGACTGTTTCACTACTGGTTTTAGCTTCCAAATACTGAGGTAAAAAAACCTCACCAAATACTCACAGTAAACTAAATGTTTAGATAATTTGTTCACCAATAGAACCATATAAGTATAAGCAAATCATCATCAGGAATTCATGGGGCTTCACGAACATGGCAGCCACAGGGATCCTTCATAGGCCCATTCAGACCAAGTCTGTGGCATAGATTTGAAATAGGGGTCACCAAATATTTACTGGAGCTCCCAGTAATCTGTTGACAACATGTGACCACACTAAAATACATTATCTGCATAAAATAGCAATAAATACTGATTTTATATCTAACAATAGTGGATGGTCTACCAAGAGCTTGTGGTATCTCAGCCTCACGTGTTTAATTAATGCCTAAAAAATTTTTTACGAACAAGTTGAGTTGCGAAATCAGAGGGAAACTGTAAAGCATAAGAACTCCTGCAGCTACCTCAGAACCGAACCCTGTACCCTGATACAAAGAATGACTGAAATGGCATGTGTCCTCCACACTGATACCAGCGCTACAGGCCTAGGCACCCACCAAACGAGCACAGAGTCAAATGTTGGACCTGTGGAGGTAGGAGTCACTGTAATGCCTGCCTGGATCCACAGACTCAGACTGTCTGTAATGGACAGGCTAGAAAGAAGCCATTCACCAAGCAGGACCCCTAGAACCATGAAACCCTTTAACCCCTATACAGGGATTTGGAATTACACAGAGCCCCGGTAATCACTACCTGTGGAAGTCCAATGAGAGTAGTATGGGGAGATAAGGTATGCACACCAGTGACTATGGAAGGGGAATACATGGAATAGCAGAAACTGCTGTGTGAATACTGACATGAAAAATTCAATAGCTATTTGTAAGAATGAAATGTGAAAAATGGAACCTGCATTACTGCCATGAATATATGAATAAAGAGAAATTTAGCTACTGAATTGATCAATGCAGAAGAGCCCCAACACTACGCCAAAGTATTTCTCTACGTTGGGGTCCCTAGCTTGTGTGTGTCCTCTCATGCAGTTAAAAAACTTACCGTGTATGGGACGCTGAGACCCAGGCTATATATACGATGTGGATTGGTAATAGGTGTGTGTGGGGAGGGTTCACAAACGAAAAACTACTAACATTAAGGAAAAACGTTTGGAACTCCATTCTATGTCTGAACTGGGTGCAAAAAACCTAAAAAACATCACTATGGGGAGATAAGGTATGCACACCAGTGACTATGGAAGGGGAATACATGGAATAGCAGAAACTGCTGTGTGAATACTGACATGAAAAATTCAATAGCTATTTGTAAGAATGAAATGTGAAAAATGGAACCTGCATTACTGCCATGAATATATGAATAAAGAGAAATTTAGCTACTGAATTGATCAATGCAGAAGAGCCCCAACACTACGCCAAAGTATTTCTCTACGTTGGGGTCCCTAGCTTGTGTGTGTCCTCTCATGCAGTTAAAAAACTTACCGTGTATGGGACGCTGAGACCCAGGCTATATATACGATGTGGATTGGTAATAGGTGTGTGTGGGGAGGGTTCACAAACGAAAAACTACTAACATTAAGGAAAAACGTTTGGAACTCCATTCTATGTCTGAACTGGGTGCAAAAAACCTAAAAAACATCACTATGGGGAGATAAGGTATGCACACCAGTGACTATGGAAGGGGAATACATGGAATAGCAGAAACTGCTGTGTGAATACTGACATGAAAAATTCAATAGCTATTTGTAAGAATGAAATGTGAAAAATGGAACCTGCATTACTGCCATGAATATATGAATAAAGAGAAATTTAGCTACTGAATTGATCAATGCAGAAGAGCCCCAACACTACGCCAAAGTATTTCTCTACGTTGGGGTCCCTAGCTTGTGTGTGTCCTCTCATGCAGTTAAAAAACTTACCGTGTATGGGACGCTGAGACCCAGGCTATATATACGATGTGGATTGGTAATAGGTGTGTGTGGGGAGGGTTCACAAACGAAAAACTACTAACATTAAGGAAAAACGTTTGGAACTCCATTCTATGTCTGAACTGGGTGCAAAAAACCTAAAAAACATCACTATGGGGAGATAAGGTATGCACACCAGTGACTATGGAAGGGGAATACATGGAATAGCAGAAACTGCTGTGTGAATACTGACATGAAAAATTCAATAGCTATTTGTAAGAATGAAATGTGAAAAATGGAACCTGCATTACTGCCATGAATATATGAATAAAGAGAAATTTAGCTACTGAATTGATCAATGCAGAAGAGCCCCAACACTACGCCAAAGTATTTCTCTACGTTGGGGTCCCTAGCTTGTGTGTGTCCTCTCATGCAGTTAAAAAACTTACCGTGTATGGGACGCTGAGACCCAGGCTATATATACGATGTGGATTGGTAATAGGTGTGTGTGGGGAGGGTTCACAAACGAAAAACTACTAACATTAAGGAAAAACGTTTGGAACTCCATTCTATGTCTGAACTGGGTGCAAAAAACCTAAAAAACATCACTATGGGGAGATAAGGTATGCACACCAGTGACTATGGAAGGGGAATACATGGAATAGCAGAAACTGCTGTGTGAATACTGACATGAAAAATTCAATAGCTATTTGTAAGAATGAAATGTGAAAAATGGAACCTGCATTACTGCCATGAATATATGAATAAAGAGAAATTTAGCTACTGAATTGATCAATGCAGAAGAGCCCCAACACTACGCCAAAGTATTTCTCTACGTTGGGGTCCCTAGCTTGTGTGTGTCCTCTCATGCAGTTAAAAAACTTACCGTGTATGGGACGCTGAGACCCAGGCTATATATACGATGTGGATTGGTAATAGGTGTGTGTGGGGAGGGTTCACAAACGAAAAACTACTAACATTAAGGAAAAACGTTTGGAACTCCATTCTATGTCTGAACTGGGTGCAAAAAACCTAAAAAACATCACTATGGGGAGATAAGGTATGCACACCAGTGACTATGGAAGGGGAATACATGGAATAGCAGAAACTGCTGTGTGAATACTGACATGAAAAATTCAATAGCTATTTGTAAGAATGAAATGTGAAAAATGGAACCTGCATTACTGCCATGAATATATGAATAAAGAGAAATTTAGCTACTGAATTGATCAATGCAGAAGAGCCCCAACACTACGCCAAAGTATTTCTCTACGTTGGGGTCCCTAGCTTGTGTGTGTCCTCTCATGCAGTTAAAAAACTTACCGTGTATGGGACGCTGAGACCCAGGCTATATATACGATGTGGATTGGTAATAGGTGTGTGTGGGGAGGGTTCACAAACGAAAAACTACTAACATTAAGGAAAAACGTTTGGAACTCCATTCTATGTCTGAACTGGGTGCAAAAAACCTAAAAAACATCACTATGGGGAGATAAGGTATGCACACCAGTGACTATGGAAGGGGAATACATGGAATAGCAGAAACTGCTGTGTGAATACTGACATGAAAAATTCAATAGCTATTTGTAAGAATGAAATGTGAAAAATGGAACCTGCATTACTGCCATGAATATATGAATAAAGAGAAATTTAGCTACTGAATTGATCAATGCAGAAGAGCCCCAACACTACGCCAAAGTATTTCTCTACGTTGGGGTCCCTAGCTTGTGTGTGTCCTCTCATGCAGTTAAAAAACTTACCGTGTATGGGACGCTGAGACCCAGGCTATATATACGATGTGGATTGGTAATAGGTGTGTGTGGGGAGGGTTCACAAACGAAAAACTACTAACATTAAGGAAAAACGTTTGGAACTCCATTCTATGTCTGAACTGGGTGCAAAAAACCTAAAAAACATCACTATGGGGAGATAAGGTATGCACACCAGTGACTATGGAAGGGGAATACATGGAATAGCAGAAACTGCTGTGTGAATACTGACATGAAAAATTCAATAGCTATTTGTAAGAATGAAATGTGAAAAATGGAACCTGCATTACTGCCATGAATATATGAATAAAGAGAAATTTAGCTACTGAATTGATCAATGCAGAAGAGCCCCAACACTACGCCAAAGTATTTCTCTACGTTGGGGTCCCTAGCTTGTGTGTGTCCTCTCATGCAGTTAAAAAACTTACCGTGTATGGGACGCTGAGACCCAGGCTATATATACGATGTGGATTGGTAATAGGTGTGTGTGGGGAGGGTTCACAAACGAAAAACTACTAACATTAAGGAAAAACGTTTGGAACTCCATTCTATGTCTGAACTGGGTGCAAAAAACCTAAAAAACATCACTATGGGGAGATAAGGTATGCACACCAGTGACTATGGAAGGGGAATACATGGAATAGCAGAAACTGCTGTGTGAATACTGACATGAAAAATTCAATGGCTATTTGTAAGAATGAAATGTGAAAAATGGAACCTGCATTACTGCCATGAATATATGAATAAAGAGAAATTTAGCTACTGAATTGATCAATGCAGAAGAGCCCCAACACTACGCCAAAGTATTTCTCTACGTTGGGGTCCCTAGCTTGTGTGTGTCCTCTCATGCAGTTAAAAAACTTACCGTGTATGGGACGCTGAGACCCAGGCTATATATACGATGTGGATTGGTAATAGGTGTGTGTGGGGAGGGTTCACAAACGAAAAACTACTAACATTAAGGAAAAACGTTTGGAACTCCATTCTATGTCTGAACTGGGTGCAAAAAACCTAAAAAACATCACTATGGGGAGATAAGGTATGCACACCAGTGACTATGGAAGGGGAATACATGGAATAGCAGAAACTGCTGTGTGAATACTGACATGAAAAATTCAATAGCTATTTGTAAGAATGAAATGTGAAAAATGGAACCTGCATTACTGCCATGAATATATGAATAAAGAGAAATTTAGCTACTGAATTGATCAATGCAGAAGAGCCCCAACACTACGCCAAAGTATTTCTCTACGTTGGGGTCCCTAGCTTGTGTGTGTCCTCTCATGCAGTTAAAAAACTTACCGTGTATGGGACGCTGAGACCCAGGCTATATATACGATGTGGATTGGTAATAGGTGTGTGTGGGGAGGGTTCACAAACGAAAAACTACTAACATTAAGGAAAAACGTTTGGAACTCCATTCTATGTCTGAACTGGGTGCAAAAAACCTAAAAAACATCACTATGGGGAGATAAGGTATGCACACCAGTGACTATGGAAGGGGAATACATGGAATAGCAGAAACTGCTGTGTGAATACTGACATGAAAAATTCAATAGCTATTTGTAAGAATGAAATGTGAAAAATGGAACCTGCATTACTGCCATGAATATATGAATAAAGAGAAATTTAGCTACTGAATTGATCAATGCAGAAGAGCCCCAACACTACGCCAAAGTATTTCTCTACGTTGGGGTCCCTAGCTTGTGTGTGTCCTCTCATGCAGTTAAAAAACTTACCGTGTATGGGACGCTGAGACCCAGGCTATATATACGATGTGGATTGGTAATAGGTGTGTGTGGGGAGGGTTCACAAACGAAAAACTACTAACATTAAGGAAAAACGTTTGGAACTCCATTCTATGTCTGAACTGGGTGCAAAAAACCTAAAAAACATCACTATGGGGAGATAAGGTATGCACACCAGTGACTATGGAAGGGGAATACATGGAATAGCAGAAACTGCTGTGTGAATACTGACATGAAAAATTCAATAGCTATTTGTAAGAATGAAATGTGAAAAATGGAACCTGCATTACTGCCATGAATATATGAATAAAGAGAAATTTAGCTACTGAATTGATCAATGCAGAAGAGCCCCAACACTACGCCAAAGTATTTCTCTACGTTGGGGTCCCTAGCTTGTGTGTGTCCTCTCATGCAGTTAAAAAACTTACCGTGTATGGGACGCTGAGACCCAGGCTATATATACGATGTGGATTGGTAATAGGTGTGTGTGGGGAGGGTTCACAAACGAAAAACTACTAACATTAAGGAAAAACATTTGGAACTCCATTCTATGTCTGAACTGGGTGCAAAAAACCTAAAAAACATCACTATGGGGAGATAAGGTATGCACACCAGTGACTATGGAAGGGGAATACATGGAATAGCAGAAACTGCTGTGTGAATACTGACATGAAAAATTCAATAGCTATTTGTAAGAATGAAATGTGAAAAATGGAACCTGCATTACTGCCATGAATATATGAATAAAGAGAAATTTAGCTACTGAATTGATCAATGCAGAAGAGCCCCAACACTACGCCAAAGTATTTCTCTACGTTGGGGTCCCTAGCTTGTGTGTGTCCTCTCATGCAGTTAAAAAACTTACCGTGTATGGGACGCTGAGACCCAGGCTATATATACGATGTGGATTGGTAATAGGTGTGTGTGGGGAGGGTTCACAAACGAAAAACTACTAACATTAAGGAAAAACGTTTGGAACTCCATTCTATGTCTGAACTGGGTGCAAAAAACCTAAAAAACATCACTATGGGGAGATAAGGTATGCACACCAGTGACTATGGAAGGGGAATACATGGAATAGCAGAAACTGCTGTGTGAATACTGACATGAAAAATTCAATAGCTATTTGTAAGAATGAAATGTGAAAAATGGAACCTGCATTACTGCCATGAATATATGAATAAAGAGAAATTTAGCTACTGAATTGATCAATGCAGAAGAGCCCCAACACTACGCCAAAGTATTTCTCTACGTTGGGGTCCCTAGCTTGTGTGTGTCCTCTCATGCAGTTAAAAAACTTACCGTGTATGGGACGCTGAGACCCAGGCTATATATACGATGTGGATTGGTATCAAAAACAGGAGGACAAAAGTGGCTAGTATGCAAAAGTATAACAAATATTTATTAAGTAGTAGACACATCAAATAAAAAGAATATCATGGAGAAGAGAAAAAAGACATGACATGAAGAAATTGGCACAACAGATGGTAAACAGTTAATGCAAAGGTCTGCACCGGAGGCTAAAATGATGCGATACTGTGCAGTTACAATGAAAGTACAAAATCAATCACAGAAACATACCCAGTGCAGCCGGATTAACAAGTAATAAAGTGCCAGTAGTGCAAACGACAGAGGTCTGGATACCCCCCTAGGAAGGGTAACGCGCGTTTCGCGTGGACAGAGTGACACGCTTCATCAGACCGTGAGGGATATGATTAGCTCCGTTACCAGGAAGTACTAAATGGGCCAGCTGACTCATCACATGGTTACTGAAGCCCAATGAATGGTGGGGAAATCGGCGCATGCGCGGTCGGCGCGGGCGCCCGGGGATGCGCACACAGCGTCAGACAGAGCGTGCACGAGAGGGGGCGTGGTCCCCAGTCCTGCACGCCGCTACCATGGAGACGCCGTCGGGCAATCCGGGACACCAGGCGCGGACCACGCATGCGCACAATACACCATCCGCGTCGAGAAGATAGCAGCTGTAAGTAAAAACCCACAGTAAATAAACACAGAATAGTGCCTGCACGGTGCCGGTAAATCACATGAAAGCGTATAACAATTTAATCCGCAACCAATGAGAATGGAATACAATAATTAGTAAAAGATTGAATATCCATGGCAAGCACTCGTGCGGAGACAAAAAGGCTCTGAAATAAATTCTTCAAACCGACGGTGGTGGTTAAATGCTGGTCACACAGAACGGAGAAGAAAACTGTGAAAAAAATGAAAAATAGGAAAAAATTAAAAACAATATAAAAACAAATAAAATTCTGGAACAGATGCCGGAGAATATCAGACAGGCAGATGTTCCAGAAAAGGAAGGGGGGTGAGGGAAAGAGGATCTACAGGAAGGGGGCAAAGCTAAGGGACTCATTCAGGCCAGCTGGGGTCAAAGAACCCAAGATGGTAATCCACTTAGTTTCCCTTTGGGCAAGGATTTTCCTGATATTACCGCCCCTACTACCGACATGGATTACATCTATACCCTTAATCCTAAGGGACTTACTATTACAATCGTGATGACTACGAAAGTGTCGGGGCAGGGTTTTAAGGGTGGAGATATCCACCACCGTCTTGGCCGCACCAATGTCCCTCACGTGTTCACGGACCCTAACTCGGAGTTCCCGTGAAGTCAGACCTATGTAGACCTTCGGGCAGCCACAAGTGGCATAATAAACCACATTCGAGGTTGCACAGGAAACATAACACCTGATATCGAAAGTGCGGCTGCCGTCTACGGTTGTGAAGGTCTTGCTGCGGGGGACATTGGTGCAGGCAAGACAGTGGCCACATGGAAAACAGCCATGTAGAGGGGCAATCTGGCCAAAGGGATAGGACACCGCTGGAACGTAATGACTGCGCACAAGGTAGTCTTTAAGGTTCCTAGAGCGTCGTGCCGTCATAAGTGGGTGATCGGATAGATGGGGACTCAAACTCGGGTCGCTCTTAAGAATTGGCCAGTATTTATTCAAAATATCGCGCATCGTTTGCCACTCATGATTAAAAGTTGAAATGAAGCGAACCTCTCCGAAACCCCTATCCCCTCGACCAGAAGGCTGTAGGAGCTCCCGCCTCTGAGTATTCCGAGCCCGATTGTAGCCCTTTTTGATGGAGCGTTGACTGTAGCCCCTAGCAACCAATCTAGAACTAAGATCTTCCGCCTGTGCCTTGAAATTATCAGAGGTGGAACAGATCCGCTTCATTCTGAGAAACTGACCAACCGGGATAGCTTGAATAGTACTGGAGGTGTGAGAGGATGAAGCATGTAAAAGGGAGTTGACCGATGTCGGCTTCCTGAAGACGTCAGTCTGTAGCTGCCGACATGGGTCAACTCCAATGGAAATGTCTAAAAAATCAATCTGCTGTAAATCATATTTGAATGTGAGTTTTAAATTAATGGAATTATGATTCAATGTGTCCATAAATAAGGTAAGCTGCTCCGCTGTACCCTGCCAAAGGATAAATACATCGTCGATGTATCTAATCCAGCACTGCGCATGGGCAGCCGCCTGGACGCCCTCGTCGCCAAAGATGCCCCTCTCCCAATAGCCGAGGAACAAGTTGGCGTACGAAGGCGCACAGGCCGCGCCCATCGCAGTGCCGCGTGTCTGTAAATAAAAACGATCTTTAAAAATGAAAAAATTGTGTGTAAGAGTGAAGCGGAGCAGCTCAAGTATAAGTTCACAGAAATGGCCATCCCGGTTGGTGTTGCCCAGAAAGAAGCGGACCGCCTCTAAACCATCCTCATGATTGATGCTAGTATACAGGGCCTCAATGTCTGCTGTCACCAAAAGGGTATCGGTATCCACAAAAATCCCGTCGACCCTGTTCAGGACGTCCGTCGTGTCTTTGGCGTAAGATGGTAAGGTCTCAACGAGTGGCTTAAGATAGTAATCTATGAATCGGCACACTGGATCACAGAGACCATCAATGCCAGACACGATCGGACGCCCCGGTGGGTTTTCGGGATTTTTGTGGATTTTGGGCAGAAGATAAAATGTCGGAATCTTTGGAGAGGTTACAAATAAGCCATCAAAGACTTTTTTAGTGATGATGCCATCCTCGAAAGCTCCCCACAGTATCCGGTGGAGTGAATCGGAGTAATGAACCAGAGGGCTCGACTCCAATCTCAAATAGGTTTGTCTATCACGTAACTGGCGGTATACCTCTTTCTCGTACAGACCGTTAGGCCAAACCACAATGTTTCCTCCCTTGTCCGCCGGTTTTATCTGTACATCATCGAGATTTTGCAAATCCCGGAGTGCCCTCCTCTGTGCATGGTTGAGATTATCAAATCTACGTCTTGTAGAAAGAAGTTTAAATTCATCAGAAACAAGTCTAGTGAAAATCTCTACAGAGGAACAGAGGGACAAGGGAGGAAAACGTGTGGAACGTGGTAGGATGGAAGATGGAAAAACACCCTGTTGGTCTACCTGTTGTTCAGTCAAGAGGTCTTCCAACACCTGGAGAGCTTCTTGTTCGGCCCGGTCAGTAGAGTTAAAGGACAAAGGGTTTTTTGAGTGCAACTTTTTCAACAGGACCTTGCGAGAGAAAATATGGAGGTCCTTTAAGGCTGTAAAGAAATCGAATGAGTTAGTGGGAGAAAAACTGAGACCTTTAGATAATAGTTCGACCTGAATTTGGGAAAGTGAATGTGAAGACAGGTTAATTACCTGTAGAGCATTTTTATGTTGTTGTCTAGTCATGGGGGGATCCGTTGGAGGTCTAGGCGTATCCGCCTGTTTCTTCTTATATCTCCTTTGGGGTATAGGCATCCTATTCCCGGATGTGGAGGGATCATATGCCTCTGTGGAGGATTCCTCACCTGAGGTAAACGACCGTATTGAAGTAGATCTAGAGCGTGATCGGTTCTGATTAAATCGTCTAAACGGTCTAGAACGGTCGGTTGACATCCTCCATTTATAGACCCTGTTGGATTGCAGGTCAAGTTCATCCCGATGGAATTTCTTAATTTTACTGTCCTTGACCTCTTTCTCCCACCTAGACATATCACTCTCAATATCCATCTCAAAAGTTTTAAAGGCCTCCGTACTGAGTCCCGCAACGATCCTGTTTTGTAAATCAACTGTCTCAGTCTCAATAGCCCGGAGTTGTGAGCTGTTAAGATCACATAACAATTGAATAAAACCCTTTGAACAGTTGTTGGCGAAATCTTCCCATTTGTCTTTGAAGGTATTATCATCTATGTCAAATGATGGGAACACCTGGACCCTGAGTCCTCGTGGTATAAGTCCTTGTTGTAGATACCGTTCCAAAAAGGCGCGGTTCCACCATATTTTGGTGCGTTTGTGAATGAGCCCCTTATATTTAGCCACTTCTTCCCGCAGGCTCACCTCACCGGACCTGGCATCTGCACCACCGTCATGTCTGAAAAAATCATTGAGCTGAGACCGCCACGTCTCTTCTCGCACATGGAAATCCATAGCCAAAAATGGAGACACTGTGCAAAACACAGAAAGCAAAGTTAGAATACCATAAAAATCCATTAGGCAATATACATGTTCACAATGAAAAAGGAACCACGGAAAAAAGCAAGAGGGTTTAAACCGTGGACATGATGCACACCACAGGCAGCAATCAAAAACAGGAGGACAAAAGTGGCTAGTATGCAAAAGTATAACAAATATTTATTAAGTAGTAGACACATCAAATAAAAAGAATATCATGGAGAAGAGAAAAAAGACATGACATGAAGAAATTGGCACAACAGATGGTAAACAGTTAATGCAAAGGTCTGCACCGGAGGCTAAAATGATGCGATACTGTGCAGTTACAATGAAAGTACAAAATCAATCACAGAAACATACCCAGTGCAGCCGGATTAACAAGTAATAAAGTGCCAGTAGTGCAAACGACAGAGGTCTGGATACCCCCCTAGGAAGGGTAACGCGCGTTTCGCGTGGACAGAGTGACACGCTTCATCAGACCGTGAGGGATATGATTAGCTCCGTTACCAGGAAGTACTAAATGGGCCAGCTGACTCATCACATGGTTACTGAAGCCCAATGAATGGTGGGGAAATCGGCGCATGCGCGGTCGGCGCGGGCGCCCGGGGATGCGCACACAGCGTCAGACAGAGCGTGCACGAGAGGGGGCGTGGTCCCCAGTCCTGCACGCCGCTACCATGGAGACGCCGTCGGGCAATCCGGGACACCAGGCGCGGACCACGCATGCGCACAATACACCATCCGCGTCGAGAAGATAGCAGCTGTAAGTAAAAACCCACAGTAAATAAACACAGAATAGTGCCTGCACGGTGCCGGTAAATCACATGAAAGCGTATAACAATTTAATCCGCAACCAATGAGAATGGAATACAATAATTAGTAAAAGATTGAATATCCATGGCAAGCACTCGTGCGGAGACAAAGAGGCTCTGAAATAGGTGTGTGTGGGGAGGGTTCACAAACGAAAAACTACTAACATTAAGGAAAAACGTTTGGAACTCCATTCTATGTCTGAACTGGGTGCAAAAAACCTAAAAAACATCACTATGGGGAGATAAGGTATGCACACCAGTGACTATGGAAGGGGAATACATGGAATAGCAGAAACTGCTGTGTGAATACTGACATGAAAAATTCAATAGCTATTTGTAAGAATGAAATGTGAAAAATGGAACCTGCATTACTGCCATGAATATATGAATAAAGAGAAATTTAGCTACTGAATTGATCAATGCAGAAGAGCCCCAACACTACATGGCAGTAATGCAGGTTCCATTTTTCACATTTCATTCTTACAAATAGCTATTGAATTTTTCATGTCAGTATTCACACAGCAGTTTCTGCTATTCCATGTATTCCCCTTCCATAGTCACTGGTGTGCATACCTTATCTCCCCATAGTGATGTTTTTTAGGTTTTTTGCACCCAGTTCAGACATAGAATGGAGTTCCAAACGTTTTTCCTTAATGTTAGTAGTTTTTCGTTTGTGAACCCTCCCCACACACACCTATTACCAATCCACATCGTATATATAGCCTGGGTCTCAGCGTCCCATACACGGTAAGTTTTTTAACTGCATGAGAGGACACACACAAGCTAGGGACCCCAACGTAGAGAAATACTTTGGCGTAGTGTTGGGGCTCTTCTGCATTGATCAATTCAGTAGCTAAATTTCTCTTTATTCATATATTCATGGCAGTAATGCAGGTTCCATTTTTCACATTTCATTCTTACAAATAGCTATTGAATTTTTCATGTCAGTATTCACACAGCAGTTTCTGCTATTCCATGTATTCCCCTTCCATAGTCACTGGTGTGCATACCTTATCTCCCCATAGTGATGTTTTTTAGGTTTTTTGCACCCAGTTCAGACATAGAATGGAGTTCCAAACGTTTTTCCTTAATGTTAGTAGTTTTTCGTTTGTGAACCCTCCCCACACACACCTATTACCAATCCACATCGTATATATAGCCTGGGTCTCAGCGTCCCATACACGGTAAGTTTTTTAACTGCATGAGAGGACACACACAAGCTAGGGACCCCAACGTAGAGAAATACTTTGGCGTAGTGTTGGGGCTCTTCTGCATTGATCAATTCAGTAGCTAAATTTCTCTTTATTCATATATTCATGGCAGTAATGCAGGTTCCATTTTTCACATTTCATTCTTACAAATAGCCATTGAATTTTTCATGTCAGTATTCACACAGCAGTTTCTG
The DNA here is from genome assembly GCF_048569485.1 of Anomaloglossus baeobatrachus. Classification (NCBI taxonomy): domain Eukaryota; kingdom Metazoa; phylum Chordata; class Amphibia; order Anura; family Aromobatidae; genus Anomaloglossus; species Anomaloglossus baeobatrachus. The sequence continues at coordinate 765,357,353 of NC_134353.1, read as the reverse complement.
CTATTCCATGTATTCCCCTTCCATAGTCACTGGTGTGCATACCTTATCTCCCCATAGTGATGTTTTTTAGGTTTTTTGCACCCAGTTCAGACATAGAATGGAGTTCCAAACGTTTTTCCTTAATGTTAGTAGTTTTTCGTTTGTGAACCCTCCCCACACACACCTATTACCAATCCACATCGTATATATAGCCTGGGTCTCAGCGTCCCATACACGGTAAGTTTTTTAACTGCATGAGAGGACACACACAAGCTAGGGACCCCAACGTAGAGAAATACTTTGGCGTAGTGTTGGGGCTCTTCTGCATTGATCAATTCAGTAGCTAAATTTCTCTTTATTCATATATTCATGGCAGTAATGCAGGTTCCATTTTTCACATTTCATTCTTACAAATAGCTATTGAATTTTTCATGTCAGTATTCACACAGCAGTTTCTGCTATTCCATGTATTCCCCTTCCATAGTCACTGGTGTGCATACCTTATCTCCCCATAGTGATGTTTTTTAGGTTTTTTGCACCCAGTTCAGACATAGAATGGAGTTCCAAACGTTTTTCCTTAATGTTAGTAGTTTTTCGTTTGTGAACCCTCCCCACACACACCTATTACCAATCCACATCGTATATATACCTGGGTCTCAGCGTCCCATACACGGTAAGTTTTTTAACTGCATGAGAGGACACACACAAGCTAGGGACCCCAACGTAGAGAAATACTTTGGCGTAGTGTTGGGGCTCTTCTGCATTGATCAATTCAGTAGCTAAATTTCTCTTTATTCATATATTCATGGCAGTAATGCAGGTTCCATTTTTCACATTTCATTCTTACAAATAGCTATTGAATTTTTCATGTCAGTATTCACACAGCAGTTTCTGCTATTCCATGTATTCCCCTTCCATAGTCACTGGTGTGCATACCTTATCTCCCCATAGTGATGTTTTTTAGGTTTTTTGCACCCAGTTCAGACATAGAATGGAGTTCCAAACGTTTTTCCTTAATGTTAGTAGTTTTTCGTTTGTGAACCCTCCCCACACACACCTATTACCAATCCACATCGTATATATAGCCTGGGTCTCAGCGTCCCATACACGGTAAGTTTTTTAACTGCATGAGAGGACACACACAAGCTAGGGACCCCAACGTAGAGAAATACTTTGGCGTAGTGTTGGGGCTCTTCTGCATTGATCAATTCAGTAGCTAAATTTCTCTTTATTCATATATTCATGGCAGTAATGCAGGTTCCATTTTTCACATTTCATTCTTACAAATAGCTATTGAATTTTTCATGTCAGTATTCACACAGCAGTTTCTGCTATTCCATGTATTCCCCTTCCATAGTCACTGGTGTGCATACCTTATCTCCCCATAGTGATGTTTTTTAGGTTTTTTGCACCCAGTTCAGACATAGAATGGAGTTCCAAACGTTTTTCCTTAATGTTAGTAGTTTTTCGTTTGTGAACCCTCCCCACACACACCTATTACCAATCCACATCGTATATATAGCCTGGGTCTCAGCGTCCCATACACGGTAAGTTTTTTAACTGCATGAGAGGACACACACAAGCTAGGGACCCCAACGTAGAGAAATACTTTGGCGTAGTGTTGGGGCTCTTCTGCATTGATCAATTCAGTAGCTAAATTTCTCTTTATTCATATATTCATGGCAGTAATGCAGGTTCCATTTTTCACATTTCATTCTTACAAATAGCTATTGAATTTTTCATGTCAGTATTCACACAGCAGTTTCTGCTATTCCATGTATTCCCCTTCCATAGTCACTGGTGTGCATACCTTATCTCCCCATAGTGATGTTTTTTAGGTTTTTTGCACCCAGTTCAGACATAGAATGGAGTTCCAAACGTTTTTCCTTAATGTTAGTAGTTTTTCGTTTGTGAACCCTCCCCACACACACCTATTACCAATCCACATCGTATATATAGCCTGGGTCTCAGCGTCCCATACACGGTAAGTTTTTTAACTGCATGAGAGGACACACACAAGCTAGGGACCCCAACGTAGAGAAATACTTTGGCGTAGTGTTGGGGCTCTTCTGCATTGATCAATTCAGTAGCTAAATTTCTCTTTATTCATATATTCATGGCAGTAATGCAGGTTCCATTTTTCACATTTCATTCTTACAAATAGCTATTGAATTTTTCATGTCAGTATTCACACAGCAGTTTCTGCTATTCCATGTATTCCCCTTCCATAGTCACTGGTGTGCATACCTTATCTCCCCATAGTGATGTTTTTTAGGTTTTTTGCACCCAGTTCAGACATAGAATGGAGTTCCAAACGTTTTTCCTTAATGTTAGTAGTTTTTCGTTTGTGAACCCTCCCCACACACACCTATTACCAATCCACATCGTATATATAGCCTGGGTCTCAGCGTCCCATACACGGTAAGTTTTTTAACTGCATGAGAGGACACACACAAGCTAGGGACCCCAACGTAGAGAAATACTTTGGCGTAGTGTTGGGGCTCTTCTGCATTGATCAATTCAGTAGCTAAATTTCTCTTTATTCATATATTCATGGCAGTAATGCAGGTTCCATTTTTCACATTTCATTCTTACAAATAGCTATTGAATTTTTCATGTCAGTATTCACACAGCAGTTTCTGCTATTCCATGTATTCCCCTTCCATAGTCACTGGTGTGCATACCTTATCTCCCCATAGTGATGTTTTTTAGGTTTTTTGCACCCAGTTCAGACATAGAATGGAGTTCCAAACGTTTTTCCTTAATGTTAGTAGTTTTTCGTTTGTGAACCCTCCCCACACACACCTATTACCAATCCACATCGTATATATAGCCTGGGTCTCAGCGTCCCATACACGGTAAGTTTTTTAACTGCATGAGAGGACACACACAAGCTAGGGACCCCAACGTAGAGAAATACTTTGGCGTAGTGTTGGGGCTCTTCTGCATTGATCAATTCAGTAGCTAAATTTCTCTTTATTCATATATTCATGGCAGTAATGCAGGTTCCATTTTTCACATTTCATTCTTACAAATAGCTATTGAATTTTTCATGTCAGTATTCACACAGCAGTTTCTGCTATTCCATGTATTCCCCTTCCATAGTCACTGGTGTGCATACCTTATCTCCCCATAGTGATGTTTTTTAGGTTTTTTGCACCCAGTTCAGACATAGAATGGAGTTCCAAACGTTTTTCCTTAATGTTAGTAGTTTTTCGTTTGTGAACCCTCCCCACACACACCTATTACCAATCCACATCGTATATATAGCCTGGGTCTCAGCGTCCCATACACGGTAAGTTTTTTAACTGCATGAGAGGACACACACAAGCTAGGGACCCCAACGTAGAGAAATACTTTGGCGTAGTGTTGGGGCTCTTCTGCATTGATCAATTCAGTAGCTAAATTTCTCTTTATTCATATATTCATGGCAGTAATGCAGGTTCCATTTTTCACATTTCATTCTTACAAATAGCTATTGAATTTTTCATGTCAGTATTCACACAGCAGTTTCTGCTATTCCATGTATTCCCCTTCCATAGTCACTGGTGTGCATACCTTATCTCCCCATAGTGATGTTTTTTAGGTTTTTTGCACCCAGTTCAGACATAGAATGGAGTTCCAAACGTTTTTCCTTAATGTTAGTAGTTTTTCGTTTGTGAACCCTCCCCACACACACCTATTACCAATCCACATCGTATATATAGCCTGGGTCTCAGCGTCCCATACACGGTAAGTTTTTTAACTGCATGAGAGGACACACACAAGCTAGGGACCCCAACGTAGAGAAATACTTTGGCGTAGTGTTGGGGCTCTTCTGCATTGATCAATTCAGTAGCTAAATTTCTCTTTATTCATATATTCATGGCAGTAATGCAGGTTCCATTTTTCACATTTCATTCTTACAAATAGCTATTGAATTTTTCATGTCAGTATTCACACAGCAGTTTCTGCTATTCCATGTATTCCCCTTCCATAGTCACTGGTGTGCATACCTTATCTCCCCATAGTGATGTTTTTTAGGTTTTTTGCACCCAGTTCAGACATAGAATGGAGTTCCAAACGTTTTTCCTTAATGTTAGTAGTTTTTCGTTTGTGAACCCTCCCCACACACACCTATTACCAATCCACATCGTATATATAGCCTGGGTCTCAGCGTCCCATACACGGTAAGTTTTTTAACTGCATGAGAGGACACACACAAGCTAGGGACCCCAACGTAGAGAAATACTTTGGCGTAGTGTTGGGGCTCTTCTGCATTGATCAATTCAGTAGCTAAATTTCTCTTTATTCATATATTCATGGCAGTAATGCAGGTTCCATTTTTCACATTTCATTCTTACAAATAGCTATTGAATTTTTCATGTCAGTATTCACACAGCAGTTTCTGCTATTCCATGTATTCCCCTTCCATAGTCACTGGTGTGCATACCTTATCTCCCCATAGTGATGTTTTTTAGGTTTTTTGCACCCAGTTCAGACATAGAATGGAGTTCCAAACGTTTTTCCTTAATGTTAGTAGTTTTTCGTTTGTGAACCCTCCCCACACACACCTATTACCAATCCACATCGTATATATAGCCTGGGTCTCAGCGTCCCATACACGGTAAGTTTTTTAACTGCATGAGAGGACACACACAAGCTAGGGACCCCAACGTAGAGAAATACTTTGGCGTAGTGTTGGGGCTCTTCTGCATTGATCAATTCAGTAGCTAAATTTCTCTTTATTCATATATTCATGGCAGTAATGCAGGTTCCATTTTTCACATTTCATTCTTACAAATAGCTATTGAATTTTTCATGTCAGTATTCACACAGCAGTTTCTGCTATTCTATGTATTCCCCTTCCATAGTCACTGGTGTGCATACCTTATCTCCCCATAGTGATGTTTTTTAGGTTTTTTGCACCCAGTTCAGACATAGAATGGAGTTCCAAACGTTTTTCCTCAATGAGAGTAGTAGTCAGGCAGGGTCAAACGAAGAATTGCAGAACAGGGACAGAATCAGGCAGACAAGGACGTAATCGGGAAACCAATCAGAGGTCAAATCCGGAACTGGCGGCGAGGTACAGAAACGGCAGGCAGAAGGGTAGTCAGAAAACAAGCAGTAGTCCAAGCACAGGGGCCACTAAACAAAACAGGGAGGGAGCCAGGTAAGATGAAAACAGAACTATCTCTGGCAGTGGTTAGCAGACAGGAGGGGAATTAAGAAGGGTGTGGTGTCTTCCCATTGGTTGTAGCTGAATGATGGCAACCTCAGCTGGAAGACACATGCCACCTACAGTCAGCCAGTGGTACTGCAGATCCCAAGGAAACCCAGCCCAGTGGATGAGCGGAGGCTGCGCCCACCAGTGCCGCTGGCATCGACTTTCCCATCACCAGCACTAACCACAGCAGGAACACGGCATTTGCCTGGTGATCGAAGTAGAAGTCGCTGGAGCGGACTCCGGTGGTGATGTAACAGGCACATATCAAGGAAATGTCCCACTTGAGAAAGGCAACAGTGAGGTGGCTGTTAAACTGACGTGCCCCGTGGTCAGAGAATACAGTGCAAGGCTGAGTCCCCCTAAAGGGGGCATTAAAACCTCAAAATACCTTGTTTCTAACAGTCCCATGACATGGGCCGAGTTAGACATAAAGAGAATTCACTGCCTAATCGACACTGGGTCTCAGATGAGCACAATGCCAGAAGTATATTTCTGTCACCCCTTCCAAAACATTCCCCGATCCTGCGCAGGCCCAACTATTCGACTGATGGCCGTCAACAAGTTACTTATCCCAGTAGCGGGAGTGGTGTGAATGGAGATATGTGATTGTGGAAGGAATTTGGGAAAAGGGGGATTATTCTAGTGAAAAGCCCCATTGGGGGTGGATCCATCGCGACTTTGGGGATGGCAGACACAGGGGTCTCCCACAGACCTATTCAGACCAAGTGTCTGACATACATTTAGAAAAGGTGTCACCACTAAATATTTTCCCAGAGCTCCAATTAACCTGTGACAACATGTGACCACACTAAAATACATTATCTGCAAAAAAAAAAGCAATAAATACTGATTTTACATCTAACAATACTGGATGGTATAATGAGAGCTTGTGGCATCTCGACCTCACCTGTTTCATTATAGCCCCAGACCTCTATACGGACAAGTTCAGTTGGGAGAGTGTCATTATCCCAGGTCATTGTAAGAGTTCCATTATATCCAAGAGTGCCATAATACTGCCACTTTTTTGAGTCGAACAATATACTCTTTTCATCCTCAGAAGCTTTACTGTGATGAACTGAAAACCATTAAAAAGGAACACTGTAATAATGTAGTATGGGAGATTGACATTATTAACACCAATTATAATAAACTTACTTAACTGACGATAACAATAAAACTTTAAAAGGAAGCTGTCACATTAAACAATCTCCAATATGCAAACTGGGTGATATAGAGCAGGAGGAGCAGGGAAGATTGATATTGAGTTTTGCGAAGAAATGTTTAGTATAACTTGTGTTTTATACTTTTATGCAGCATATTGTGGATTTTGGAATCCAGTGGGTGGTCCTACTCAATGATTGATAGTTATCTGAACATTCATACACAAATGATGCATGCTAATCATTGGCTGAGGATACTCACAGACAACCAAATCCAGAATGTGAAAAGACTTAGCTGACATATAAATTAAACTGAACAATTCCTCACAAAATTATCTAGTAATCTACTGAGCTCCTTCTACTCTATTCTATTACAGGTAGATAATGCAGGTAGGACATTGTCTTCATCAGGACAGGTTTCCTTTAAAGAAGCACTCCCACTTACTTTTTTTATTGATTAAATATGTGTGTGTATGTAATGTAGTGTGAATGTATTAAAATGCGTGTAAGGGTATGCAGCAGTGAAGAGAACCACGCAGTAGTGCTTAAACCGAGTGTAAGTAAATGTCACCATCGGCTGACCAAAGTTTGTAGGACTTGGAAGGTTGAGAAGAATAATAGCAATAGGAACTAAAGAGCAAAGTATACATACCCTAGAAAGCAGTAAGAGGAGACACCAGGTCAGGTGACAGTTATGTAAAGTTACTAAATATAAAAGGCTTGGCTGATGGAGAAGGGGCACAGTTGGGTCCTGGGATTGGAGCAAGATGGACAGGTGTGAAATGAGCTGGCTTATAGCCACTATAGAAAGACTATGTCCTGTGAAGAATATATAGACTGTATCCTGAGGAAGAACTGTGATCTGTGCCTGAGGAGGGACTTTAAACCATGCCTCAGGAAGGATAGTGACCCATGCCTAAGGAGGAACCATGACTCATGCCTGAGGAAGAACCGTGACCAGTGCCATAGAAGAACTGGGATTAGTGCTTGAGAAGGACCGAATTAACTCAAGAGGAAGCTCCATGACCTGACACAAGTGGTGGAGGACTATATTTGTGAGCCGTTGTTTTTTCTGTAGATATACGGTTCCAAGAGGGGACTGAGGCCCCAGTTCAGAGAGTGAAGGCGGACGGCAAGCTGTGTGAGAGAAACTACCCAATAAATTGGACTTACGGCCTAGCGAGTTGCGTTATAAACGTCTGTTAGGTTCTGTGCATCATATTGTGTCATTTAGATAGTAGAAGCCAGTGACGGGTAGAGAAGTTATATTACCGCTTCAGTGGTTGGGAGGTTTCGGTGACAGCTATTTAATTAAAGAAGTATAATAATAAGCTGTAAACAGTATTGTGCATATATCCTGTATATTTGTGTTTTTATTTTTTCTATTTTAATGTAATCTGATTATTGCCACCAATTGTGCTATTCCTTTACGCAGTTCTCAAGGCATCAATTTCTAATCTGCATTAAGTGAATAAACCATTGTGGGTTTGGTTACCACTGTTTCCTCATTGTCTGTACCATTATATCCTCATACCTGTTTGCACACTTATCTACCACCACAACCACTCTCTCTAGTGTCCAGTGCCGGTCTTCTGCTCCTCTCAGTGATAACTTACTGGCTCATTCCGGAAGTCTCATTTACAATGAACGTCTATGGAGCGGTATTCTGCTGCTCCATAGACTTACATTGTAAAAGCCACTCCTGGGTCCTGGCGAGTCTGCAGATAGGTAACATCACTGAGAAAAGGAGAAGAACAGCGCTGGAAACTGGAGAGAGCAGCAGTAGCTGAGTATAATAATAAACCCGCACTATATTACATGCATATACACACAAATATAATCATTAATTCTGATTCATTATTAATTAACACAATATAACAAAGAGCAAGATATCTGAAATTAATAGTAAAAAAAATCAATATAATTCCAACATCTATAAAATGTTCTATAAATGTTTTGGAATATTTTGACAACATTTTGTGATTATTAATTGTATACCAAACTATGTCTGATCTCATCTGCCACTGCACTATTTTTTATTCTTTGCCTTTGATCCATATTTTCATTTTCTGTAAACCAATTTTACCTGCTAACCATGTTCCAGAAGTCAATGAACTGGATGCTCCATCAAATATCAATGTAAACAGAATATGACCAGTCTGAAATACTAGCGGAGAAATGCACTGAACATGTCCAGATTCACTTACAGAACCCTGAGTATCAGTTTCATTGTTGAACCTGTTGGTAAAAAAATAATCTCTATTATATCTAACAGAAGGAGACCACGATCATCATATAACTGCACTGCAGGAGCCTATAAGTTTACTTTACCTATTATTTAGTATTTTACAAATCAGTATATTATCATCTATAATTTATTTCTCTGCAGTTAACCTCATAGTTTTCATTAATATATACACGTGGTAAAAATTGTTGGTACCCCTTGTTTAATGAAAGAAAAACCCACAATGGTCAAAGAAATATCTTGAATCTGACAAAGGTAATAATAAATAAAAAATCTATGAAAATGAACAAATGAAAGTCAGACATTGCTTTTCTGCTTCCACAGATTTAAAAAAAAAAAATAAAAATAAATAAAACTCATGAAATAGGCCTGGACAGAAATGATGGTACCCTTAACTTAATATTCGGTGGTACAACCTTTTGAGGCAATCACTGCAATGAAACGATTCCTGTAATTGTCAATGAGACTTCTGCTCCTCTCGACAGGCATTTTGGCCACTCCTCAAAAGCAAACTGCTCCAGTTGCCTCATGTTTGAAGGTTGCCTTTTCCAGATGGCATGTTCCAACTCTTTCCAAAGATGCTCAATAGGATTTAGGTCAGGGATCATAGAAGGCCACTTCAGAATGGTCCAATGTTTTCTTCTTAGCCATTCCTAGGTGTTTTTAGTTGTGTTTTGGGTCATTATCGTGTTGCAAGACCCATGACCTGCAACTGAGACCAAGCTTTTTGACACTGGGCAGCACATTTCTCTCGAGAATCCCTTGATAGTCTTGAGATTTCATAGTACCCTGCACAGATTCAAGACACCCTGTGCCAGATGCTGCAAAGCAGCCCCAGAACATAACACAGCCTTTTCCACGTTTCACAGTATGGACAGTGTTCTTTTCTTGATATGCTTAATTTTTCCATCTGTGAACATAGAGCTGGTGTGCCTTCCCAAAAAGTTCAATTTTTGTCTCATCTGTCCATAGGACATTCTCCCAGAAGCTTTGTGGCTTGTCAACATTTAGTTTGGAAAATTCGAGTCTGGCTTTTTTATAATTTTTTTTCAACAATGGTGTCCTCCCATGAAGTCCACTTTGGCTCAAACAATGACGGATGGTGCGATCTGACACTGATGTTCCTTGAGCTTGAAGTTCAATTTTATCCTCTTTAGAAGTTTTTCTGGGCTTTTTTGTTACCATTTCTATTATCCATCTCTTTGATTTGTCATCAATTTTCCTCCTGCGGCCACATCCAGCGAGGTTGGCTACAGTCCCATGGATCTTACATTTCTGAATAATATGTGCAACTGTAGTCACAGGAACAACAAGCTGCTTGGAGATGGTCTTATAACCTTTGCCTTTTAACATGCTTGTCAATAAATTTTCTTTCTAATCTCCTGAGACAACTCTTTCCTTTGCTTCCTCTGGTCCACGTTGAGTGTGGTACACATCATGTCACTAAACAGCACAGTGAGTATCTGTAGCCCTATATACAGGCCCAATGACTGATTACAAGATTGTAGACACCTGTGATGCTAATTAGTGGACACACCTTGATTTAACATGTCCCTTTTGTCACATTATTTTCAGGAGGTACCATAATTTCTGTCCAGGCCTGTTTCATGAGTTTTATTTTTCAAAAAATTCTGTGGACGCATGGTTGAAAAGCAATGTCTGACTTTGTTCATTTTCATAGATTTTGTATTCATTATTACTTTTGTCAGATTTAAGTTATTTCTGTGACCATTGTGAGTTTTTCTTACATTAAATGAGGGTTACTGACAATTTTGACCACGTGTATATATCCATTTTTCAATTCTGTTCAATGAATTCTCTTGTAATTTATCATTTGACTTAAAGAGGACCAACCAGCAGGATTTTCATATATCAACTAAAGCCAGTGCTATACTGGTAGTGCTGCAAAATATCTAATAGGTGGGTTGGGTTTCGATAGTGATTCCTGCCCCTTTCTGCCTGCCTGTCCTTCCATCCCCTATCTCTGTTATTACAGGAGGAGGAAGAAGGGAGGAAGGACAGCGGGTGGAAGGACACGCAGGTAAACAGGGGCAGGAATAACTATCAAAACCCAACCCACCTATTAGATATTCTGCAGAATCGATCATCAAGTAACAATGTACTGTATTTCACAAACTTTACTTCCCTATATTTCAAAAAGTATACCTCCGATCTCACAACTAAAGGTATGTATAGAATCAGCATGATAGCATCAGTACACTATAGCATTGGCTTCAATTTATATAGGAAAATCCTGGTGGTTGGTCCTCTTTAATGTTTACAGTGTGTGCAGGCAAATGAGTATTTTGATCACATGATACTTTTTATACATGTTGTCCTACTCCAAGCTGTATAGGCTTGAGAGCCAACTACCAATTAGGACTCCGCCACACATCCGTGAAAACCACGTCCGTGTAAAACGGGCCGTTTTTCGGGTCCGTTTTCCGTTTTTTAGGTCCGTTTTTATGGTATGTGTGGCCTGCGTGTGTATCCCGTATGCTAGCCGTATGTGCGTGTGGAATGTCCGTGTGTGCGTGAGTGAAATAACTGACATGTGTATGTGTTGTCCGTGTGAAATGTACGTGTGTGATGCAAAATGTCGTTACTACATGTCGGAAGACAGAGTAGCGGGATGAGAATGAACTCGGGTGAACTTCACCCGACTTCATAGTCATGCTGCGGCTCTGTCTGTGTGCCGTGTACTGATTAGCGGTCACCTGTGAAGGATTCACCGGTGACCGCTAATCCCCCGAGTGACTGAAGTGTCCCCCCCTCTCTCATACTCACCGTACCCCGATCACCGGCGCTGCACGGCGTTCACACTGCTTCGGCGGCTTTTTCTAATTTGAAAAAGCCGGCCGCCCATTAATCAATCTCGTATTCCCTGCTTTACCCGCCCACCGGCGGCTGTGATTGGTTGCAGTGAGACACACCCACCACGCTGAGTGACAGGTGTCACACTGCACCCAATCACAGCAGCCGGTGGGCGTGTCTATACTGTGCATTGAAAAAAATAAATAAATAATTAAAAAAAACGGCGTGCGGTCCCCCCCCATTTTAATACCAGCCAGATAAAGCCATACGGCTGAAGGCTGGTATTCTCAGGATGGGGAGCTCCACGTTATGGGGAGCCCCCCAGCCTAACAATATCAGTCAGCAGCCGCCCAGAATTGCCGCATACATTATATGCGACAGTTCTGGGGCTGTACCCGGCTCTTCCCGATTTACCCTGGTGCGTTGGCAAATCGGGGTAATAAGGAGTTATTGGAAGCCCATAGCTGCCAATAAGTCCTAGATTAATTATGTCAGGCGTCTCCCCGAGATACCTTCCATGATTAATCTGTAAATTACAGTAAAAAAACACACACACCCGAAAAAATCCTTTATTTGAAATAAAAAACACAAACAAATTCCCTCATTACCAATTTATTAACCCCGACAAACCCTCCATGTCCGGCGTACTCCACGGACCTACAGCGTCGCATCCAGCTCTGCTGCATGGAGGTGACAGGAGCAGCAGAAGACACCGCCGCTCCGGTCACCACCACGCAGCTAATGAGATGAGTAGCGCGATCAGCTGCTGTCACTGAGGTTACCCGCGGCCACCGCTGGATCCAGCGGTGGCCGCGAGTTACCTGACTGACAGCAGCTGATCGCGCTACTCATCTCATTAGCTGCGTGGAGGTGACCGGAGCGGCGGTGTCTTCTGCTGCTCCTGTCACCTCCATGCAGCAGAGCTGGATGCGACGCTGGAGGTCCGTGGAGTACGCCGGACATGGAGGGTTTGTCGGGGTTAATAAATTGGTAATGAGGGAATTTGTTTGTGTTTTTTATTTCAAATAAAGGATTTTTTCGGGTGTGTGTGTTTTTTTACTGTAATTTACAGATTAATCATGGAAGGTATCTCGGGGAGACGCCTGACATGATTAATCTAGGACTTATTGGCAGCTATGGGCTGCCAATAACTCCTTATTACCCCGATTTGCCAACGCACCAGGGTAAATCGGGAAGAGCCGGGTACAGCCCCAGAACTGTCGCATATAATGTATGCGGCAATTCTGGGCGGCTGCTGACTGATATTGTTAGGGTGGGGGGCCCCCCATAACGTGGAGCTCCCCATCCTGAGAATACCAGCCTTCAGCCGTATGGCTTTATCTGGCTGGTATTAAAATGGGGGGGGGGGGGGACCGCACGCCGTTTTTTTTAATTATTTATTTATTTTTTTCAATGCACAGTATAGACACGCCCACCGGCTGCTGTGATTGGGTGCAGTGTGACACCTGTCACTCAGCGTGGTGGGCGTGTCACACTGCAACCAATCACAGCCGCCGGTGGGCGGGTAAAGCAGGGAATACGAGATTGATTAATGGGCGGCCGGCTTTTTCAAAAGAGGAAAAGCCGCCGGAGTTTTTATAACAGCCGTGCAGCGCCGCGCCGGAGATCGGGGAATGGTAAGTATGAGAGAGGGGGGAACTGACCGACAGACAGCTAGAGGGACAGACAGACATAGAGACCGACCGACGGACTGAGGGAGAGAACGAAACATAAAAAGAAAAAAGACTGACATCACATGAAAAAAGCACAAAACATACAGGGAACAAACAGAGATGCGTCCGTGTCACTCGGACGTGCGCACAGACCCATTGACTTTCATTGGGTCCGTGCTGCGTGTTGCGTGAATAAAACGGACATGCTGGCGTGAGACACGGACCAAAAAACGCATCACGGAGACGGACTCACGGACATAACCAAAAACGCAATTGTAACCGCAGAGATATAGTAACATTGGTGCACGTTTGGCCGTGTCTCCAGTATACACGGAAACGGACCAAACACGCACGTGTTTCACGGATGTGTGTTTCAAGCCTTAAGTAAATCAGGTGATGTGCATCCCTGTAATGAGGAGGGGTGTGGTGTAATGACATCAACACCCTATATAAGGTGTGATTAATTATTAGGCAACCTCCTTTCCTTTGGCTTAATGGGTCAGAAGAGAGATTTGACGGGCTCTGAAAAGTCCAAAATTGTGAGATGTCTTGCAGAGGGATGCAGCAGTCCTGAAATTGCCAAATTTTTTAAGCGTGATCACCGAACAATCAAGCGTTTCATGGCAAATTGCCAACAGGGTCGCAAGAAGCGTGTTGGGCAAAAAAGGCGCAAAATAACTGCCCATGAATTGAGGAAAATCAAGCGTGAAGCTGCCAAGATGCCATTTGCCACCAGTTTGGCCATATTTCAGAGCTACAACGTTACTGGAGTACCAAAAAGCACAAGGTGTGCCATACTCAGGGACATGGCCAAGGTAAGGAAGGCTGAAAAATGATCACCTTTGAATAAGAGACATAAGATAAAACGTGAAGACTGGGCCAAAAAATATCTTAAGACTGATTTTTTAAAGGTTTTACGGACTAATGAAATGAGAGTGACTCTTGATGGGCCAGATGGATGGGCCAGAGGCTGGATCAGTAAAGGGCAGAGAGCTCCACTCCGACTCAGACGCAAGCAAGGTGGAGGTGGGGTACTGGTATAGGCTGGTATCATCAAAGATGAACTTGTGAGACCTTTTCGGGTTGAGGATGGAGTGAAGCTCCACTCCCAGTTTCTGGAAGACAACTTCTTGAAGCAGTGGTACAGGAAGAAGTCGGTATCGTTCAAGAAAAACATGATTTTCATACAGGACAATGCTCCATCACATGCATTCAACTACTCCACAGCATGGCTGGCTAGTAAAGGTCTAAAAGATGAAAAAACAATGGCATGGTCCCTTTGTTCACCTGATCTGAACACCATAGAGAACCTGTGATCCCTCATAAAATGTGAGATCTACAGGGAGGGAAAACAGTACACCTCTCGGAACAGTGTCTGGGAGGCTGTGGTGGCTGCTGCATGCAATGTTGATCGTAAACTGATCAAGCAACTGACAGAATCTATGGATGGTAGGCTGTTGAGTGTCATCATAAAGAAAGGTGGCTATATTGGTCACTCATTTTTTTGGGTTTTGTTTTTGCATGTCAGAAATGTTTATTTCAAAATTTTGTGCAGTTATATTGGTTTACCTGGTGAAAATAAACAAGTGAGATGGGAATATATTTGGTTTTTAAGTTGCCTAATAATTCTGCACAGTAATAGTTACCTGCAGAAACAGATATTCTCCTAAGATAGCCAAATCTAAAAAAGCACACTCCAACTTCCAAAAATATTAAGCTTTGATATTTATGAGTCTTTTGGGTTGATTGAGAACATAGTAGTTGATCAATAATAAAAAAAATCCTCTAAAATACAACTTGTCTAGTAATTCTGCACACGGTGTAAAGAATCCAGTTGGCTTTAAAGGGAACCTGTCACCAGTTTTTTCACTATGAAACCAAAAGTGTCACCTTCTGCAGCTTCCGGGCTGCATTCTATGAAGGTGTACCTTGTGCCCTGACTCCCCTTGCAGACCCTGAATATAACTTTATAAAACCTGACCGTTAGGTATGCTAATGACCTGTGGGGCTCAGATGGGTGTGCACAATTTCGTCTCCTGACCCTACTTGTTGCCTTCTTCGCCATCCTCCTTTCATGATTGACGTGATGACGCCGCCATCATCATGCACGCTGCTCGGCCAAATCTCTGGCAGTCAGTCCCCCAGCTTGCGCAGGCGCATTTCGCACTCGTGTGAGTCAATGTGGTGTTTGCGCATGTACGATATTATGGTCGGCAATGTGCATGACGTCCCCTGCATCATTTTCGTAAAAAGGATGCCAGTTTTTAGAAGACACTTTTTTTAAGCAATGGTACAGGAAAAAGACTGCATCTTTAAAGAAGACCATGATTTTTATGCAGGACAATGCTCCATCTCATGTGTCAAAGTACTCCAAAGCTTAGCTAGAAAGCAAAGGTTTTAAACAAGAAAGAATAATGACATGGTCACTTCCTCGCCTAAACCCTTTTGAGAACTTGAAGGCCCTTCTTAAAGGGGAGATTTACACTGAAAAGAAAGGAAAACAGTCACCTCTCTGAACAATGTCTAGGAGGCTGTGGTTGGTGCTGCCCAAAAATGTTGCTTGTTAACAAATCAGGAAGCTGACCCACTCCATGGATGGAAGATGAATGACTGGTATGAAACATAAAGGTGGCTATAGTGGTTTCTGATATATATATATATATATATATATATATATATATATATATATATATATATAGATATATATATATATATCTATATATATATATAGAGATATATATATATATATATATATATATATATATATATATATCTATATATATAGATATATATATACTGTGTATATATTGTGAGGTATCAACCGGCTGTTGGGACCCATGGTTCCACGGGATTGCATTACATGTGTGAAGCCCCGCATGTGCAGTATCGGTGCATACCTTCAGGGACTCCACGTAGCTGGTGCTGGTCACAGGTAGGAAATCTTCGGTTTTGATCGTGACGCCACTCTCAGTATTGCGGCCAGTAGGGACCGCCACTGCAGGTTAGGGGACGCCTGGGGCTGATGGTGTGTGCAGTTAGTTGGAGTAGCCTCCTGAGAGTGAGGCAAGCCCCAGGGCCCGGTGTAGGTTTGTAGTACCACAAGGCGCAGAATAACTCCACACAGGCAGAATTGTCTTTCAAGGGCTTTACTCACATTTGATGGCAGGGTGAGTAGCCCGGGAGTAGCTGGGATGAACCAGATGGGAACCAGGTATCCTTCAGGCTGACTTTATGAGGGTGACTACCAACTCGCCTTCCTTAGCCCTTGGTGGTTTGGGGTGACCCCGACTTTTAGTCCCTATGGGGGTCGCCCAGGGAAGATGCTGCAGCCTCTCTCCCCCTTTTGTTTGCCGTTTGCTTGTTCCCCGGACCAGGCCACTCCAGCTTCTTGCCTCCTGTGACCTATGGGCCCTCACTGCGGTTACGTGGCTGCGGCTTTTGTGGTGTTGTGGTGTGGGCTTTGAGAGCCCCACACCGGCAGGTTTAGCAGAAGAAAGCTGGATCTATCTTCGCTTCGGGATCTGCCGCCCGGTTGGGCCTGGTGCTCTCTAGCAGTCTCCTTACTTCCCACTCCGTGCTTTCTCTCTAGCTGAAGCTGGCTTTCAGGTAGCACTCCTAGTTGACCGTTCTCCCCCGTCAGTAGCCACTGCGCGGGCGCTGTTAGACAGCATCAACCCCACAGGTCTGCTCCTCACTGAGCCCTCTGGAGTTCTCCTCTAACTGACTCACTGCCCCTCCTCTCCTGTTCTTGCCTACGCCACCTAGCAACCAGATTCTCTTACCACACCCCTTGAGAGGAGATGGAGGCTTTTGGCCCCCTCCACTATTCCAGTGAAGGTCAAGGCTTTTCCCCCTCCTGGGATCCCCAGGGGTCCTCTCATGGGTACATGTGTGAGAGCTGATTACTATGCGCCTGTGTACCACACCCCAGTCAGCCTTCTGGATTACCTGTATTGTACTGTCCCCAGCATGGGTGCAGTACTCAGTGGTGCCTGACCAGGTCAGGGGCGCCACATTCCCCCTTAGTTATCACCAGCACGTCCTCGGGCTGCAAGACAACATTTTAAAATGCATAAAACATTAAAACATGTAAAACATTTTTAAAAGCACCAGGTACCATACATCACCACCCTCCACCCACAAGTCCGTTAACCCACCCAAAACCCTTTCACGTTGGCCGCGACTTCAGCCACTTCTGGCAGGATGTAGAGGCGGCTTACATGGGCTGGTGGTCTTCAGGGTATACCTGGCTTGGTGGATCCGCGCCTTCAGCCTCTTCTGGCAGGATGCAGAGGCGGCCTCCACAGTTGGTGCTGACCAGGTACCCTCTTTGTGGTGGTGAGCCAAGGCCCCATAAACAGGCGTGCTCTCTGGTTGCAGGTGAGCCAAGGCCCTATATACGGACGGGCTCCTCCTGGTTGCAGACGAGCCAAGCCCCTAAACAGGCTGACTCTGGTGGTGGTGGTGCCCTCTGGTGTAACTATTTACACTGCGAGAGTTTGTGGCTATAGCCAGTTCATAGCCTTAAGGTTTATGGTTTTTCTCACAATAGTTTTTGTGGGCACATGCTTAAACGTGAACGTTGCAAAACAAAACTTTTCAAAACTCTAACTTCTGTACTTCTTACTTTACTTTACTTTACTCCTCTTTACCAGGGCTTGAGCCTGTATGGCGGTGGCACCTGCTGCTTTCCTGCTCTTTGTCGTCGTCTGTGGTCGTTTCATCCGTAGGTTCTTTGTCTTTTCTTTCTTGTAGCATGGGGTGGCTGTAAGGTTTGCTGGTACATAGTGCTACGTCAAGCGCATACAATCCTCTTTCGCCTTCATGCATAGTAAACTGGACTGAATCTCCCATCTTTAGATTTCTGCCAGGGTGTCCTCGAGGCAGATGAGCTCTCACATCTCTTCTGTTGACAAATATCCCTTCCTTGATACCAGGTGCTACGATGAATCCATATCCACTTCTCAGATTAAAATCCTCCACTACTCCTCTGAAAAGGGGTCCTCTGGCCTGGGCTTTGGACCTTCTCAGGGCTCGTTTTTCTTGCAGGTCTCTGACGGTGACTTCTCTCTGCTCTGGGGATGACGGTGCAGGGGATAGTTGCGTTCTGTTGCGGTGTGTCTTACGGGCTGGATTCTGTAGGGTGCAGCTCACAAACTCCCAGGTAAGGCTTTTGGGCAGTTCTTCTTCTGCAGATGGTGTCAAATCTTCCTCATCCCAGCGAGAATAGGGCAGCATCTCTGGCTCTGGGTATGGCTCTGGAGTCAGCCTCTCAGCTTCCTGGCCTCCTCCCCCCCTTAGTTCTTCCTGGCACTCCTTGGGTAGCAGTGCTGGGGATGGACTTCTTTCTGCCGGCCCAGGTGGGGAACTCTTTGCCGTGGTTGCTGCAGGAGCTGTCGGGATGCTCTTTGGGGTGTGCGGAGGGAGCATGTACCGCTCCACCATCTCCCGTGGGAACTTAGCTTCCAGGTCGGCTTTTAGCTGCCAGTATGCGGAGTCCTCACCTACCAGGGATTGCCTAGCAGGGACTTCCTGAACCTGGGGAGCCTTGTCTGCTCTGGCCTTGCAGGCCGGGGTAAATGGTACGTCAGCCTTGTCTTGGCGGGCCGCGCCTGGCATGGCGGCGGCCTGGTCTTGGCGGGCCGCGCCCTGTTTGGCGGCGGCCTGGTCTTGGCGGGCCGCGCCCTGTATGGCGGCGGCCTGGTCTTGGCGGGCCGCGCCCTGTATGGCGGCGGCCTGGATCGGCGTCGCAGCTGCGATGGGGTCTGTGCAGGCTGGGCTGGGCATCGCTGCAGGGACCGGGTCTTGGTGGGCCGAGCAGGGCATCGCTGCGGCGGCCGGGGCTTGGCGGGCCGAGCAGGGCATCGCTGCGGCGGCCGGGGCTTGGCGGGCCGAGCAGGGCATCGCTGCGGCGGCCTGGGCTTGGCGGGCCGCACCTGGCGTGGCTGCGGCCTGGTTCAGCGTCGCCGCGCCGGGCGCCTCTTCAGGGACCGCGGGCGTGGCAGCAGGGGTCGGGGCATCCGGGCCGGCAGGGGTAATACTGGACTCACCCATCGGTGGCAGCATCGGGGTCTGAGTCGTCACCGCCCGATCTGGCACTCGGTGCGCGGCTCTCTCCTCGTAGGCCCGAACCGCCGCGGTCATCCATAGGAACTCCTCGCGTCCCTCTCTGATCAGCCTTCCGACCCTGGCTTCCAGTTGATCGCAGAACTCGGCGAGCTCCCGACACCACCAGGCAGCGGAGCCTGGCTCTGAGTCTCTGCTCTCAGACGCCATCTTCATTAGCAAGCTGCTGGCTTCTCTTCTGCTCCGCCGTCTCCGGACGCTTCCGCTCCCTTCGCTGGCAAGCTCAGAACTCTGCAGGGGATCTCTGGGTAGCCACACCTCTTCGTGGGCGGTAACTTCTTCCAGCGCGGGCTGCTGTTGTTTTTCAGCGCGCTTTTCATGGTGGCAATATGGCGGCGCTTCCAATTTTTCAAGCGGACCGCCCAGGCACATGGTCACCTGTCTGAACAGGTCTAGTCCTTATCCTGTTCGTGACGCCAGATGTGAAGCCCCGCATGTGCAGTATCGGTGCATACCTTCAGGGACTCCACGTAGCTGGTGCTGGTCACAGGTAGGAAATCTTCGGTTTTGATCGTGACGCCACTCTCAGTATTGCGGCCAGTAGGGACCGCCACTGCAGGTTAGGGGACGCCTGGGGCTGATGGTGTGTGCAGTTAGTTGGAGTAGCCTCCTGAGAGTGAGGCAAGCCCCAGGGCCCGGTGTAGGTTTGTAGTACCACAAGGCGCAGAATAACTCCACACAGGCAGAATTGTCTTTCAAGGGCTTTACTCACATTTGATGGCAGGGTGAGTAGCCCGGGCGTAGCTGGGATGAACCAGATGGGAACCAGGTATCCTTCAGGCTGACTTTATGAGGGTGACTACCAACTCGCCTTCCTTAGCCCTTGGTGGTTTGGGGTGACCCCGACTTTTAGTCCCTATGGGGGTCGCCCAGGGAAGATGCTGCAGCCTCTCTCCCCCTTTTGTTTGCCGTTTGCTTGTTCCCCGGACCAGGCCACTCCAGCTTCTTGCCTCCTGTGACCTATGGGCCCTCACTGCGGTTACGTGGCTGCGGCTTTTGTGGTGTTGTGGTGTGGGCTTTGAGAGCCCCACACCGGCAGGTTTAGCAGAAGAAAGCTGGATCTATCTTCGCTTCGGGATCTGCCGCCCGGTTGGGCCTGGTGCTCTCTAGCAGTCTCCTTACTTCCCACTCCGTGCTTTCTCTCTAGCTGAAGCTGGCTTTCAGGTAGAACTCCTAGTTGACCGTTCTCCCCCGTCAGTAGCCACTGCGCGGGCGCTGTTAGACAGCATCAACCCCACAGGTCTGCTCCTCACTGAGCCCTCTGGAGTTCTCCTCTAACTGACTCACTGCCCCTCCTCTCCTGTTCTTGCCTACGCCACCTAGCAACCAGATTCTCTTACCACACCCCTTGAGAGGAGATGGAGGCTTTTGGCCCCCTCCACTATTCCAGTGAAGGTCAAGGCTTTTCCCCCTCCTGGGATCCCCAGGGGTCCTCTCATGGGTACATGTGTGAGAGCTGATTACTATGCGCCTGTGTACCACACCCCAGTCAGCCTTCTGGATTACCTGTATTGTACTGTCCCCAGCATGGGTGCAGTACTCAGTGGTGCCTGACCAGGTCAGGGGCGCCACACATGCAGAGCCATGGAAGAGTGTGTGATGCTGATTACACACTCCTTACAACCTGTGGGTGTGGCTCCAGGGGTTAAAGCAATCCTGTCTCTGAACCTGGGTGGAGTGTGTCTAGGGCAGTCTAGAGAGAGACTGGCTCTAGACTTCCAGTGTGTATGCTGGAGACGAGTGAGAGCAGAGCAGGGAGCTCTGGGTGTATCAGCCTATGTGGAGGCTGAACACAGGGCTCTGAGTTGAGACTGAGGTGAGTGCAGCCAGGCCAGGGCTGTAGGGCCGAATCTCTCCTGGAGGAGAGACCGACAGGGGTCTGCAGAGGGCCCTGGGTGCTGGAAGGAACCTTGGCTAGAGCTCCTGAACCAGCTGCTGCAGAGCCATCAGCACCAACAGCATGTGCCAGGAGGTCCAGTGACAGCAGTGGGGACTGAAAGCCAAAAAGAGGGAATGGTCCCTGCGGATGTTGTGGAGGAGCTGTACCAGTTCCTGGTCCGGGAACAGCAGGAGCTGTCAGTGTGTAGCGATGTCGCAGCCATGGACCAGTTTGAGCATTCCCTTTGGGGGCCAGTATGGACACTGGGTGCCCAGGGAGATAAGGGCGAATGGTGTGAACTGGGAGCTAAGGACATTGCATGGAAACTGCAAACGGGGGCGGAGTCCCAGAAGGGAATGGTTACCCAAAAGGGGGCGGAGTCTCAGAAGTTGGTGGTAACCCAAAAGGGGGCGGAGTCCCAGAAGGGAATGGTTGCCCAAAAGGGGGCGGAGTCCCAGAAGGGGGAGGTTACCAAAAAGGGGGCGGAGTCCCAGAAGGGAATGGTTACCCAAAAGGGGATGGAGTCCTGGAAGGGGGTGGTTACCCAACAGGGGGCGGCACCTCAGAAAGCGCTGATGACCCACAAGGGGGTGGAGCATTCTCAAGCCGAACAGGTGGACTATAGCAAGAGGCAATGGGGTTCGCCTTACCTATGTCCTACCTGCAGTATAGGCTATCCATCCGATGTGAGGCCACAGAAGTGCTCCGTGGACTTGAATGGGCTACGTGTGTTTGGTCTGTTAGACCCGGGGAGCCGTTTGACCTTAGTGAGACCCATACCCAATCTCCATTTTATGGATGGTAGGACAATAGAAGGAAGCTGTGTGCATGGGACCACTAAAGAATATCCTCTGGCCAGAGTGATGATTCAGACGCCCGACCGTATGGGGCGCCCAGACGTGGGTGTGGTTCGGGATTTAATCTATCCAATTATCATAGGACAGGACTGTGAGTTGTTTAAGGACTTATGGAAGACAGAGGCCGATTGCATGGGAATGAGTCGGCACCCCCCTAAGAAAGCCTCTTTACCGTATGAGGTTAAAAGGGGTCCTTCTTGTGCAGTTATGTGTGGTAAGGAGAAGATAGAACCTCCTAAAATTGACTGTCCTAAGTTAGGGGTGACCAAAGAAAATGATGGACGGACCCAACTTAGTGACATAAGGACTAAGGGAATAACCGATAGTGTGACCGTTAAAAACGGGGTAGCTCCAGAAAGGGAGGCAGATATCTGGTTAAGTGGTGACATGATAGTCCAGGACACCAGGGGGAGTGATGATGACTCCAGTAAAGACACTGACTCTAGAAAGGTGACAAACGAGTACAGTGAGGTACAGGTGGGCGAGAAGGGTAAAACTTCCTCCCGACGCCGAAGACGTAATAAGCGCCGAGAGGGGGCACAGTGTATGCCGTCTGAGGGTGCAGAGAAAGTGACATGCCTGGTTAATGAAGACATGGTGCCAGTAACAACTGCTACGGTAGAGTCAGACGGTGATATCCTACAAAAGAAAGAGGAATCAGAGAAAGAACTGACACATTGTAACGACAGAAATCAGCAGGGTGAAAACGCAGAAAAGGAGCCAACCAAGGACGTAATGGGGGTGGTCCCTATGTTTTCCCCGGGTGTAGCTGATAGTCTGTCAAGCGAGAGTGGTATAGGAAATGGAATCCTGGAGAGTGAGGGGAGGAATAATCCCCAACAGTCATGGTGAGCAGACTGGTGAACTACCGGGTGCTGGGGTGGATGACAGCGACTTAAGGCCCAAATCTCTAAAAGGAACAGTGTGCCCTGTTGAAGGGTGTGACACCCAGGCTGAGGGTGACACTGCAGAGACCCCAGAGGAAGTTGAAGGTAATGCAGTGAAGACCCAAGAAACAGCTGGCGCTGAAGTGAAGAGAGCCTCTGAGGAGGTGAAGTCTGGACCAGAGGTCTCATCCAGGACTGAGAGCCTGCCTGACCTACTTGGTAAAACCAAGATGGAGGATATAGAGAAGGTCATGGGTAAGGAGAGTAAGAACCCAAAGGTTCTGAAGCTGAGGCGGGTACACTGGCAAGCGGTGACGTGCTGCCAGAGAAACTGATAAATCGGGACAACAGTGGTCCGTGCGATAAAGCCATGGAGAAGGAGCCGACCCCAGAGTTGAAAGCTGAATCCTCTCCCGCTTCTGAGCGAGCTGACGAGCCACCTATCGGTGAGGCGGCTGAAGGTGAAGCAGCTGAGACCCAAGAGAGGGGTGACTATGACAAAGTTGCACCCCATGGAAAGGCCAGAGGTATAGAGGCGGAAGAAGCCTCGGAAATAGTGTGTCGTAGACCAGAGAAGTCCGCAAGTGAAGACTCATTCAAGAGGATGAGCAACGGCCATCTGAAACACGACACACTTCTTAGGCAGGCTACTGAGAGTCAAGTAAGGGAGCTGGAGAAAGAAGTGGCTGAGCTCCAAAGTCACTTGGCAGAGTACCAGTCCAGGTCCCAGGTAGCCTTGGAGCAGATGGAGCTGCGAGTGTCGATCCTGACCAAACTTGTTGAAGCAGGGGAGGCCCAAAGAGAGCTGACTCTGGAAGATAAACTGGACAAGCATGTGGAAGCGGCAGGGATGAATGAGACTTCTGTCGTCAAGTGCATGGTGGATATACCTGAGGACTTAAGAGAAGTGTGTGCCACCAAGTGCATGCATGACGAATTTAAGAGAGCTGTGGAAGCGTGTGAGGTCTACTGTACCCCAGAGGCTGAACAGTTGGTGATATTGTCCACCACTGAAATTACTGAGCAGCGGGTAGCTATTCTAAAGGACATGCACTTCAGATGTGTTCGTATGAAGTGGCAGGTCCAACTGCAAAATGAAGAAGCCACTAGACAGCTAGAGTATAAAAGGAAAGCGCAGAGTCTGGCGGAAGATATCGTCCAAATACCCTGGGCTCTGGTGGGGAGAGTCATTGGAAAAACCGGACGAGTCATGCAAAACATGGTGAATAAGTCGGGATTGGTGAGATTAAGAATCCCTGCTGCTAATGAGAGCAAGATACCCAAGGAAGCTGGTATGGTTCCGTTCGTCTGTGTCGGGACTGTAGAGAGTCTTGGAAACATTCGAAGCCTTCTTGAATATCGGGTACACCGTGTACGTGACATGGAGCGGTTGAGGCAAGAAAACCTGAAAATTGAGGAGCAGCTTCGCCAACTGTGTGGGGGACAGCAGCCGTCTTCCACCCGTTGTTCAGGTGAAAGAAGTGAAAGATGGCGTGTCGGTCCAGTAGTTAAGACACGCGATAAAAGGAATCGCCGACAGAGAAGTAACCTACGATGTACTGTAGATAGTGGCCGCTATGAGTTTAGAGTTCCCGACAGTAGCTCTGGGGGTACACGAGTAAGCCTAGGTTCGGACAGGCCTGTAGGTTTGACTGGGGACGTGTCTCTCTACTACGGTGACCCTGGGAGGGGGTCAGGGAGAGAACGGTCCTTAACGGAAATGGGACGTCCTTAACCCTAGGTTGACAAGACAGGGTTTGGTGACAGTGTCGGGCGATGTCTCAGGGACTAGTGCTCTTGGGCACCTTGGACGGCCCTCTCGATAGGTGGGGCATGGCAGCGGGGATACCCTGTCTCGCGGCCCCAGGTCGTTGGCAAGTGCTCTCCCCTACGGGTTTGAACAGAGGGGGAGGGTATGTGAGGTATCAACCGGCTGTATTACAAAGGACGTGGGTGCTCTGCAATGTGAAGTTGGCTGTGACCTGTGGTTCCACAGGATTGCATTACATGCAGAGCCAAATTAGAGAAGCATCACATGATTTTTCAAACAGTGCCAATACTTCCATCCACCCCCTTTTTTATGTTTGGTGTGGAATTATACCCAATTTGGCTTTATGACAATTTTTTTTTTTCATTGAAGACAAATTAAATGAAGATAATAATAACCAAAGAATTTGTGATTGCAATAATTTTCAAGAAGAAACTGAGTATTATCTGACAGAATTGCAGGGGTGTCAATACTTTTGGCCAGCACTGTATATATAATTTATTTTTTTAAAGGTCAGAAATTTATTTGTGTTAGTTTTGAGTTGTTTGGTTCTAATTCTCAATTTAACAGATGAAAATAAACAACTGAGATGGAAAATTCACATTTTTCCTTTTGTTAATAATAATTCTCCACTCTAATAGTTGCCCAATAAGCATACATATTCTGTGTAGGCAACACTTTTACATCAATAAAATAATAAGGCATCAGGTTTATTAACTTCTTGGACTAACTGACAGCACTATAGTTGTTCAATAATAAAACTATTATCAAAATAATAAAATAAATTAAATAATAAAACTAATCATCAAAAATACAAATTAACAATTATGCACAAAGTTATCAGCTGCCTCTAGCGCTATTTACATCTATGCAGGTATGAAATAACTTTTTATCAGAAAACAGAGATAAGCCCATTATAAAAACTATATTAATAAATAAATACAGAATATTTACATTTAAAGAGTAACTGTACTTCCAAGAAACTTTTCAATTTCTGAAAAGGCTATCCTGTGTGTACATGTGGAATAATTATTTCTTCCCTCTGCAATCTCTATCTCTTAATTTTCAATGGACTCTGATCTGGTGGGAGAAGACTAGCTGTTATGATGTCTCCCATATACCTCACAACAGGGATAGATTTCTGCTCTTCATTCTTTAGATAGAGAAAAGCAGCATATAGGAAATTATACACAGTACTGTATATATGAATTCAAATCTAGGGTGAGGTAAAAGCCTTGTTAGAAAGCTGGGCACAATCTTTTTGTGTGTCCCTCTGATTGTTTTCTCACACCTCCTCCTCCTTCCTTTTCCATAGAGAATAATAGATCAATATCTAACAGTGCTGGTACCCTCCCTGTCTTGTTTTGAGCAAGGTTGTTTTTTTTCAGCGTGGGAAGCAAGTTCTGAAATGAGGGGAGAATTGAAGAATTAATAATAATAATAATAATAATAATCTTTATTTCTATAGCGCCAACATATTCCGCAGCGCTTTACAATTCAGGAGGATCATATACAAACAAGTAACAGTTATAGAAAATACAATATTTAGAGGGAAAAAAAAGACAACCCTGCTCGTGAGAGCTTACAATCTACAATGAGATATGGGGGTGGGGGGTACAAGTGCTTATTTACTATGACAATCCAGCCATCTCACGGAAATGGGGGATAGATAATGGTTTTCTGGACCAGTTGGCCAGAGCCTTGAGATGCATTTGGGTGCCATGGAGCTTGATGTGGAGTTATGTTGTGAGAAGTTGTAGAGGGACTATGTGAATCGAATCTGATTACGGAGTGTGATAGGCCGCCCTAAAAAGATGTGTCTTTAGGGTGCGTCTGAAGCTGAGTAAGTTGTGATTTGTCCTAATTTCTTGGGGTAGAGCGTTCCAGAGTTTTGGTTGACTCAAAAGTGAAGAAAAAAAGCTTCTTATATGCGAATATTGCATTTACTATTGACTTTTGAAAAGTTTTTACAATGAAGTTAACTTTTAACAAAATAGTGCTCAAAGATAGAAATTCAGTTTAAGCTTCACTTTCACACTTACCTGCAAGTCACATTTACAGTCTTACTGAATGTTACATCTAGAATAGTAAACTTCTTTCCTCCCATTAAAGTCCCTGAGTGGGGAGAAATTTGGAGACACAATTTTTGATAATCTGTACAACAGCTTCCTAGATTCAAACAACTGGCATGGCAGGAGCAGTTCTGGAGATGTCTACCACATTGTGACTGGCACGAATCGAGTGCACCTGTGAAGAAACACATGCATCATATTTCAGATTTGCTGGAATTACCAACAGATAACACAATTAATAAACAATTGAGATATATTAATCGCTAACATTATATCCAGAAAATACTTCCAAAATAACGGTTCAATGATACTTGGCTCAATTTCTGAATGACTGTCACATCAAAACCAATGAATGCCCTCAAATTAAATCCATTCAGTCATGTCTCCTCATCGTGAGTATGACCACTCCCCTTTGATTTTTGTCTGACAACCAGGTTCGCATGCCCCAGGTAGAACATCCATCAAAGTTGTGGGGTGAATTGTACTCTTGAATTACATCATTCTTTTTATTGAAATTGCAAAACAAGTACAATTGCTTTGGGGGTTTCTTTTATCTACCATACTCACTTTGTGGTTAAAAGGGTGGTTCACAGCAAAAGTAAATTTTATTTAAATCCCTATCTATTTGATGCTATAATCTATGCAATTTTCTAATATACTTGTGTTAAAAATTCCCTTCTGTTCCCTAACTACACTTTTACTATTTCCTGCCTAATGAGGATTCAATTGAGAATCCCAGTGCATGCTGGGATACTCAAACAAAGTGTCATCAAGGGGCAGTCTCTGTGGCAGTGTCAGCAGCCTCTGCCCCCTCCCTGAAGCAAAGCGTCATCATGATGCTCATTTCAGGGGCTGGTTTGTCCCTCCGTGTCCCCTCCCTGCTCTGTCTGTCCCTCTCTGCGCTGTGTATGGTGTGATGTGCACAGCGCCCACTCTGTTATAGTCTCAAGACAGTAATAATTTAGCAGATAACAGAGCAGTTTCTATACCTGGCATCCAGGAGACTAGCGCCGCCCACCCCCACTGGTGACATCACTGGACTCCTGCATGCTGGGTATAGACACCGTTCACTCGATAACAGAGTGGGCACTGTGCTCAGTGAAGATCGCACAGTGCACAGTGCAAAGAGAGACAGACACAGCAGGGAGGGAACAGGGAAGGAAACAAAGGGACAGAACAACCCTTGAAATGAGTGTCATGATGACGTTTAGTTTCAGGGAGGGGACAGAGACTGCAGTCACTGCCACAGACTCTGCTCCCTGATGACGCTTTGTCTGAATAGCCCAGCACGCATTGGGATTATCAAACAAATCTTCATCAGACATGAAATATAGAAAATAGAATGGCGGTTAGATAGTGTTGTTAGGGAAAGGTACGGAATTTGTAATATAAGTATATTAGAAAATAGCTTAGATTATAGCATCAAAGTGAAAGTGATTTAAATGACATTTTCATTGCCTTCTAACCACCACTTTAAACTGCCTGGGCAGTATAATGATTTTCCAGGTCTGTAAGAGTACACAGATACCAATAAAAAATTGGGAATTTGTGAGATTTTTTTTCTATTTTGCTGTTTTCCATGACTTGTAACGTTTTAATTTTTAAGGAGCAGGAGCTGTGTGATGGCATATTTCTTGCACCCTGAGCTGCCATTTTAATTGATGCCATTTTAGGGTAGATACAATGTTTTAATCACCTCTTATTGCATTTCATTGCAATGTTGCGGAGACCAAAAAAACCCCCGTAATTCTGGTGTTTTGATTTTTTTTCCTCTTTGCGCTGTTTGCCAATTAGATTAGTTTATTTTATATTTTGAGAGATTGGACTTTTACTAACTCAGCGATACCAAATATGTGTTTGTTTACTTATTTTATTGTTTTATTTTTTTAATGAGGCAAAAGCGGGGTGATTGGAACTTTTTTCATATTTTTAAAACCTTTCTTTTTCCACTTTTTACTGTATTTACTAGCCCCCTTAAGAGACTTGATGCTGCATTTGTCCAATCACCTGTGTTATACAGAGCAGTGCATCAGCACTTGGATGTACCAGTACGTCAAAGGTCGTGAAGGGGTTAATAATCAGCTAGGATTGATATATTGTTTTTTAATAACATCTTAACTGACATTACAGTTAAGGAAAAGTTGCAGAAAAATCTCACTTGAGTTTAAACAAATAAGGTTATACTAATGTTAATATGTTTACTTGTGTAAAATATAATAATATTTATTTATACAGTGATGCTTTACACACGCTGGCAACACTGTCCCCATTGGGGCTCACAATCTAAATTCCCTATCAATATGTTTTTAAAGTATTGGAGGAAATCGGAGAATCCAGAGGAAACCCATGCAAACACAGGGAGAACATACAAACTCCTTGCAGATGTTGTCGTTGGTGGGAATTGAACCCAGGACCCCAGCACTGCAAGACTGCAGTGCTAACCACTGAGCCAACATGCCGCCCATGTATATACAAAATTATTCTACATCAAAGGCTGAATATCTTAGTCAATACATTGCATTAGTGATCTTCTATGGCTCGTGAGTTACTTAATTCGGTATTCTATGTCAGAGCTACATCCATTATTCCGTGGGCTTCCAATGTAAATACAGTTCTGGTTCAATGTCTGCTGCACAATGCCTGCACTCGTGATTTACCGTACTATTGTTGGTGTATATAAACTGCACAGTAATTTGGTGTTAACAAACTGTTCTACTGCATTGTAGGAGCTCAAGTGAGATGTTAAATCAGTAAAATTGCAAAGTTTGTAAAAATTTACTTCTTTTAAAAATCCTCTCTGTTCTCAAGAATGGAGTGTTTCTTAATTTCATAGTTTACTGCTTGTTACAGTCTGTCAGAGGTGACCGATTTCCTAAGCAAGAGGAAAGTGCTTGCAAGCTGTTTGTTACACAACATGCGAGTGCAGCTCTGAATCTGTCCAGATCTCTGAATCCAGCCCGCTTTAGAGCGTCATATGCCTCTACTGCTACAGATGCAAAGCTGCTTCTCCTTGCTGCATGGGAGTGGGCACAGCTGGAACCAGCAGCTGCTATTCCAAACTGTGAACCTAGAGGAAAGTATCAATCCCCATTCATTCTACTATATTCATAAAAGCTATAAACCTTTCTGTATTCAATATGCAATGCTAAAAGCTATATACATTTAGCGTGAACCCAAATGTATTAGCAACTTATAAGCCCTAAACAATAATCTACTCTCTAGCTCGGTGGTCCCCAACGTTTCTAACTTTGGGAGCCATATTCAGCTCTCAGAGAAGCTTGTCAGGCACAAACAGCTACTGCCCCTGACATAGACGTGTCGGCCAGATCACCCATTACCAGTATGATGACAGCCAAAGATTTTTCACTGATATCAAACAAAGGCAGTATACGAAGATCTAACGGTTTCCCACCTTACCCCCACTCAGTATTCTTGCATCAAGCACTCCTACCACACTGTCACACTTAGCATCAAGCACCTCATCTAAAGCCCACTTTACACGTTGCAATTAGTTGTACAATCGCATTTGCGATGTGACACGCCCAGGTTGCATACGGCATCTTATGAGATTGCACGTAGGTCGTTCATTTGCTGTCACACGTGCGTTAGTAGTCTATGTTAAATTGATCAATTTTATGTGCGATCCTTTAGATCATGTGTTCTGTGACGTATGCATTGGGCACCTTTTTTTTTTTTTTTATTTATTGACTTGCCAAGCGTGTGTAATGTGTAGGGATGCGTTTTTACTATGTCATCTGCCATTCAGCTCTGCTACATGGCCGCTGACAGCAGACACAGACAGCCATGTAGCAGAGCTGAATGGCAGATGACAGCAGACACAGACAGAGCCGCACTGTCAGAATGAACTCGGGTGAACTTCCCCCGACTTCATTGTCATGCTGCGGCTCTGTCTGTGTCGCGCCCTGATTAGCGGTCACCTGTGAATGGCTCATCGGTGACCGCTAAACTCCTGAGTAACAGAATTGAGCAGCCCTCTCTCATATACTCACCGATCCCCGATCCCCGGCTCTCCACGGCATTCACACTGCTCCGGCGGCTTTTACTATTTTGAAAAAGCCGGCCGCCCATTAAACAATCTCGTATTCCCTACTTTCCCCGCCCACCGGCGCCTATGATTGGTTACAGTGAGACACGCCCCCACGCTGAGTGACAGGTGTCACACTGCACCCAATCACAGCAGCCGGTGGGCGTGTCTATACTGTGCAGTGAAATAAATAATTAAATAATTAAAAAAAACGGCGTGCGGCCCCCCCCAATTTTAAAACCAGCACTGCTGCATGGAGGTGACCGGAGCTGCAGAAGACACCGCCGCTCCTGTCACCTCCACACAGCAACTGAAGACAGCCGCGCGATCAGCTGAGCTGTCACTGAGGTTACCCGCGGCCACCGCTGTATCCAGTGACAGCGGGTAACCTCAGTGACGGCTCAGCTGATCGCGCTACTCAACGCCGCTCCTCTCACCTCCACGCAGCAACTGAGGTGAGTAGCGCGATCAGCTGAGCTGTCACTGAGGTTACCGGCGGCCACCGCTGCATCCACCGCTGGATCCAGTGACAGCGGGTAACCTCACTGACAGCTCAGCCGATCGCGTGGCTGTCTTCAGTTGCTGTGTGGAGGTGACAGGAGCGGCGGTGTATTCAGCAGCTCCGGTCACCTCCATGCAGCAGAGCTGGAAGCGACGCTGGAGCATCCTGGAGTACGCCGGACATGGAGGGCTTTTTGGGGCTGATTAAAGTGGTTAACCAGGGTATATGTTTGTGTTTTTTATTTCTAATAAATGATTTTTTCGGGTGTGTGTATTTATTTACTGTAATTTACAGATTAATCATGGAAGGTGTCTCATAGATGATTAATCTAGGACTTATTGCCAGCTATGGGCTGCCAATAACTCCTTATTACCCCGATTTGCCAACGCACCAGGGCAAATCGGGAAGAGCCGGGTACAGTCCCAGAACTGTCGCATATAATGTATGCGGCAATTCTGGGCGGCTGTTGGCTGATATTGTTAGGCTGGGGGGCTCCCCATAACGTGGAGCTCCCCATCCTGAGAATACCAGCCTTCAGCCGTATGGCTTTATCTGGCTGGTTTTAAAATTGGGGGGAACCGCACGCCGTTTTTTTTTCATTATTTAATTATTTATTTCACTACACAGTATAGACACGCCCACCGGCTGCTGTGATTGGGTGCAGTGTGACACCTGTCACTCAGAGTGGGGGCGTGTCTCACTGTAACCAATCATAGGCGCCGGTGGGCGGGGAAAGCAGGGAATACGAGATTGTTTAATGGGCGGCCGGCTTTTTCAAAACAGTAAAAGCCGCCGGAGCAGTGTGAATGCCGTGCAGCGCCGGGGATCGGGGATCGGTGAGTATATGAGAGAGGGGGATAGACTGACATGGACAGAGAGTGAGGGACAGAGATAGTGACCGACTGACAGAGATTAGTGCATGACAGACATTGTGAGGCGCTTCAGAACGCAGCTTTTCAGCTGCGCTCTGAAGCGGACCTTTTTTAAGCTGCGGTGCAGAGCGCACACCTGCGCACATAGCCTCAGACACCAAAATCGTATGAGGGATGTCACACATTACAATTCACTAGGTTCGTGCAACAAAACGCTCAATTCTAGAGAATGATACGATGTGTTTGCGATCAACGGTTTTGCGTTCAATCCTGATCGCACGTAGCTGTCACACGCAGATACCTCACAAACGATGCCGGATGTGCGTCACTTACAACTTGACCCCAACGACGGATTGTGAGATATATTGAAGCGTGTGTAGCGGGCTTAACAGGTAGTATTATCCTATCTACAATTTACCATACTTAAAGTGGTTTTCCAATACTAATATGACCCCCTTTCTTTTACTCTAACTCTTCCTAACACTTTTCTAAAATACTTCTGCTATCTACTCTGCTTCTGCAAGCTTGTCTCTAACAGCCTAGTAAATACCTTTTTTGCTGTTATAGTTAACAGTCATGGCCAAAAGTTTTGAGAATGACACCAAAATTATATTTTCACATGATTTGTTGCCCTCTGGTTTTTAATTGTGTTTGTCTGATGTTTACATCACATACAGAAATATAATTGCAATCATATTATGAGTACCAAAAGGTTATATTGACAGTTAGAATGAGTTAATGCAGCAAGTCAATATTTGCAGTGTTGACCCTTCTTCTTCAGGACCTCTGCAATTCTCCCTGGCATGCTCTCAATCAACTTCTGGATCAAATCCTGACTGATAGCTGTCCATTCTTGCATAAGCAATGCTTGCATTTTGCCAGAATTTGTTGGTTTTTGTTTGTCCACCTGTCTCTTGATGATTACCCACAAGTTCTCAATGCGATTAAGATCTGGGGAGTTTCCAGGCCATGGACCCAAAATCTCTATGTTTTGTTCCATGAGCCATTTAGTGATCACCTTTGCTTTATGGCAAGGTGCTCCATCATGCTGGAAAATGCATTGTTGGGCGCCAAACTGCTCCTGGACAGTTGGGAGAAGTTGCTCTTGGAGGACATTCTGGTACCATTCTTTATTCATGGCTGTGTTTTTAGGCAAGACTGTGAGTGAGCCGATTCCCTTGACTGAGAAGCAACCCCACACATGAATCGTTTCAGGATGCTTAACAGTTGGCATGAGACAAGACTGGTGGTAGCGCTCACCTCTTCTTCTAATAAGCTGTTTTCCAGATGTTCCAAACAATCGAAAAGGGGATTCATCTGAGAAAATGACTTTACCCCAGTCCTCAGCAGTCCACTCCCTGTACCTTTTGCAGAATATCAATCGGTCCCTGATGTTTTTTCTGGAGAGAAGTGGCTTCTTTGCTGCCCTTCTTGAAACCAGAGCTTGCTCAAGCAGTCTCCGCCTCACAGTGCGTGCAGAAGCACTCACACCAGCCTGCTGCCATTGCTGAGCTAGCTCGGCACTGCTGGTAGTCCGATCCCACAGCTGAAACAGCCCTGGAGCCTTTTTGGCAACAATGGAAGCTCTCTCCTTGAAGTTCTTGATGATGTGATAGATTGTTGACTGAGGTGCAATATTTGTAGCTGCGATACTCTTCCCTGTTAAGCCATTTTGTGCAGAGCAATGATGGCTGCATGTGTTTCTTTAGAGATAACCATGGTTAACTGAAGACAAACAATGATACCAAGCACCAGCCTCCTTTTAAAGTGTTCAGTGGTGTCATTCTTACTTAATCATGACTGATTGATCGCCAGCCCTGTCCTCATCAACACCCACACCCGTGTTAATGGAACAATCACTAAAACAATGTTAGCTGCTCCTTTTAAGGCAGGAATGCAATGATGTTGAAATGTGTTTTGGGGGTTAAAGTTCATTTTCTTAGCCAATATTGACTTTGCAAGTAATTGCTGTTAAGCTGATCACTCTTTATGACATTCTGGAGTATATGCAAATTGCCATTAGACTTTGCAAGTAATTGCTGTTAAGCTGATCACTCTTTATGACATTCTGGAGTATATGCAAATTGCCATTAGAAAAACTTAAGCAGTAAACTTTGTAAAAATTAATATTTGTAGCATTCTCAAAACTTTTGGCCATGACTGTAGATCCTTCCGGCTGCAGGCCAGAGTTGGACCAATTGAGGAGGGCACATTACTGGTGTAGACAAGGCTGCCTCTCTGAGTGACAGCAGTATGGGGACGCATTCACTCTACTCTCAGCCCCCGCCAGTGACGTGCCATACTTAAGTTTGTCCAATTCCGGTCTGCAAATAGCAGTGACATTGGGAAGCAGTAGTGTTACAGGGCACGTTGCAGCCCGCAGTCCACTGTTTTCAGCCCATCAGCTGTCTTTTCCCAGCCATGATTTAAATGGTACAATAGTTCATATAAAGGGACCAAAGGTATTGCTGATATAACAGCCAGGAAAAACCCCTTTCTCCCTTTGCAATACTGAAATAAATATTAATCATTTAAGAAACATACATAACAAATATAGAATCACAGTAATAGTCATCAGGACAAAAAAGCAGTATTATGCTAAGATAGACAAATGGAGACGTCAAAAATAGTATATAATAATACATTTAATGATAACTCCTATATTCATATAGACCTAAGGGGAATCCAAAAAAAATAATAAATGACCCACATGTGCCATATGACAAACTACAACAGACAATAAAGACAATATGCATCATGGTATATATACCACAGACGTGTTCCAGGAGAGGAGATAATAAAAGAGGGTAAGGGGCTACTAGCCTTAGGCTGAGACATATCTAAATATATATTATATAATGAAGTTTTAGCATGCAGAATGTTGTTGGAAATATTCTACTGAATTTATTTGTGGCCCAATTTTGTGCAATACAAAACGAGAAATGTCCTGATCCACTTCTATATAAATGAAGCAAATGATTTGATTGTACAATGTTGTGATTGGTCTCCGAGGACTCTGGATATTACCGCCAAAATAAAACACGTAAGAGGTATGTATCCTTTGTGTGAAGCATTGTATTATTTTAATTAAAGTAAGGGTCCTAACACATCGTTCGTGCCAACAGAATGAGACAAAGGACCAATGTTACAAGGACTCCACAGTGTCGGAAGAATCTAATTGCCTCCCAGCAAAGACCATTGTTTACAACAGTAAGTGATGTAGATGTCAATGTCTATGGGATCGTCTTCATGTCTACAGGGGCTACTGAATTGTAATTCTGATTTAATTACAGGAAGCCAGATTCACTCAACCTTTATGTGTCACTGGTTTCCTGTAATTAAAACAGAAGGTTTCTTTGTGGTTTATGAATTTATATGTCACTATCAAGTTCCAATGAAAGAGTATGTAGTTGAGGTGGGTTTAAAACAGCATAATGGGCTGTGTGGTTGGGGCCCTATGACAACCACTCACAGGAATAAAAAGAAAATGCCCAATAAAATTAACCCCATCACCACCCGACAAGTTTCCATTTTTCATTTCCTTCCCCCCCCCCCCCTTCTTCCAAGAGCCATAACTTTTATATTTTTTCGTCAATATAGCCATATGAAGGCTTGTTTTTGCAGGACAAGTTGTACTTTGGAATAACACTATTCATTCTGCCCCATAATGTACTGGAAAGCGGGGTAAAAAAATCAAAGTACAGTGAAGTTGCAAAAAAAAGTGCAATGCCACAAATATTTGGGGGGGAGGGGGTTATTTACCATGTTCACTATATGGTAAAACTGACCTGACAGTATGATTCCCCAGGTCAGTACAAAATTGTAGATACCAAACATGTAAAATTTTATTTTTATTTAAGTATTAAAGAAAAAATATGAATTTTGTCAAAAAAAATAATTGCTCTTTTGTCGCCATTTTCCCATAGCGTTCTCATTTATCGGGGTCTGGAGCTGTGTTAGGGCTTATTTTTCCGTCCTTAGCTGATGTTTTTTCATTATATCATTTTTGGGTAGATGTGATGTTTTGATCACCAGTCATTGCATTTTATTGCAATATTGCGGCAACCAAAAAAATCATAATTCTGGTATTTTGTTTTTTTTTCTCATTACACCCTTTACCAATCAGATTAATTTATTTATTATTTTAAAAGACAGGCCTTACTGAATGCAGTGATACCATTTTTTTTCAATGGGTCAAAAATGAGGGTGATTTGAACTTACGTTTTTTAATTTCTTCATATTTTTAAAAACTTATTTTTTCTAAACTTTTCTTATTTTTACTAAGGGGACTTAAAGCTCACACACTAAGATAGCTTCAGCTGTTCAGAGCGGTGCTTCAGCATCGATTTGTACAGCAAAAATGCTGATCTCCCAGTAATGCTGCGCACAGCCGGCAATCCCAGGAACTACATCATGACACTGACAAGGGTCATCAGCTGACACCCAGCTGTCATGACCACCCATCGGCACTCCGTGATCATGTCACGGGGCCGCCGATGGCGGCATGGAATGATGTGCTCCCTGCTGTTGTGTGTTAAATCCGGCACCTGTTAGCTGCACATGTCGGCTGATCAGCGAGCCCGCATTAGAGGGCCAAACACACCTTTGGACATACTGGTACATCCAAGGTCGTAAAGGGGTCAAACTTATATTTATTTTATTGGCACTTCAACAATACTAGTGTTAAAAAATTAACCCTTTAACGACAGTGAGCAGTAAAGTTGCGTCCTAGAGGTCATAGTGCTAAACACCCTGGCTGCCGCAGGCAGTCGGGGGGCATCTGCGCTCATGTTAGCTGATTTATACAGTTGACATGTGTGCTTACCAGGTATGAGCAGATCCGCGATCTGCCCGTACCTGTTAACCCATTATAATAGCATTCGAGGTGTTCGTTTAGTCACTGCCTGACACTGGAAGTCACGTGACATGATCACGTGGATCCGATGGTTGTCATGGTAGCACAATGTCATGTGATGACTCCTGTAGGTCACATGATTCACTTCCTGTCTCACACGGCCAAGAGGTGTGTGAGATAGGAGATGAGCATATCTGGTGTGCACAGCTGTGTAGCTGTGATCAGCAGATATGGAAGAGTGATCAGACTGCTGGTCATTGTAGTTCCCAAGGGGGACTAGTAAAATAAAAAAAGTAAAGAAACAAGTTTTGAAAAATTTTAAAAAAACCCTAAAAGTTTAAATCCCCCCTTTAACCCCATTGAAAATTAAAGGGATAAAAAAATAAAAAATATACACACATTTGGTATCGCCGCATTCAGAAATGCCCGATCTATCATTCAGGCCTCTCCACCATCAGGAGCATGCCTGAGGTTAAGGATAGCATACGGTCCCCTAGCTTGAGGGACAGCTTAGGAGCCCTGGTTCCATGCTATCCGAGTCATCGTGACAGAACGTTATGTAGTCATATATATGTACCAAAGAGGAGACGCAGGGCTGGTTTTAGACAAAGTGGGTCCCTGGTCAGAAATAAAAAGTGAGGCCCCAAATGCTAACATATTGCACCATAACACAGAAGAATTCATAATGCATTTAGACAAGCTGATTTCAGATCATTAAATCGAACGGACTATACTCAAGTTGTTCAGCATTTGTTTACTGACCTCTTTGCACACACAAGCTGACGAATAATAGGGGGGTTAGAACAATTATCAAAAGGTCATTCTGTCCCCATACATATCACATTTTCAGCATAACATCTATTAACTAGACCGATGTGCTGCTGAGATCTATGATTTTTGTTCCAGCATAAACAACTCAATCACCCAATGTATAAGCATAAATTGTCTTGTTTGTTTAGTGATTGCTGACCGTTTTTTATCTGCAACACTGGTACATATAAGTCTGGAATCTACACACACAGAGACGCACTGTATGTCACATACATACACACATACTATATGTTATACACATTTGCAACATCATCTCCATCAATTCCCAGCCTATACAAACTCCTTATTTGGCTGATACCCCAATGCTGAGCCTGCTGTTGTTGTATTACTGCAACTGTTGTGAGCTCCTTTTTAGAGATGAGCGGACCTGAGGTTCAAGGTTCAAGGTTCGGGTTCGGAAACAAATTTCCAAAAAAAAACCAAA
The DNA here is from genome assembly GCF_048569485.1 of Anomaloglossus baeobatrachus. Classification (NCBI taxonomy): domain Eukaryota; kingdom Metazoa; phylum Chordata; class Amphibia; order Anura; family Aromobatidae; genus Anomaloglossus; species Anomaloglossus baeobatrachus. The sequence continues at coordinate 765,319,158 of NC_134353.1, read as the reverse complement.
ACAGGGTTCAGATTCAAAGTTCGAGTTATACCGTAAGTGCAAACCACTCAAGTGACAGGTTCAAAAATGTCCAGATTTGCATATTGACTGCAAATGTAATGCTAACTCCAAATCCATAGATACTACTCAAATATACCAAACAGGAGTAATTCCGCATGATTTTTAATTATCAGTATTTTTATTTGAAAATTATACAGTTAAAAACATAGAATTCATAAATTAGTACAGAAACCACACAATTATAAATCAACCAATATGATCATTAGATCTTGCAATGGCTAATTATACATTCATGTAATGAAATACTAAAGCATATGAAGTAAATCTGGAACCCCACATGCAGGGCCGCCATCAGGGCATTACTACTGTGCCTGGTGTAGGGGGCCTGGTGAAGAGAGGGGGCCCGGCCAGGCCCGGGGTAAATACTTATCTTTATTAAGCCCCTGGCAAGATGGGCCCCTTCTCTTCACCGGGCCCCAGTCACAGCAGCAGCAGAGGGGTCCGGCGGTGTCACTTCACCTCCTTACATAGCAAATTTGCATGCGATGGGGCGGAGCATGCAAATTAGCCATGTGGTGGAGTGGAGGCAGAATCATTGGAGCAGAGCAGAGCGCGTCATCGCTGGGCCTTGCAGCAGTGTGGTGAGGTCATCACTACGCCACCTCATTACACTCCTGCAAGTAACAGCGGCTGAGGTGGCGAGGACGCGGCAGCCAGCGGGGACAGGTAAGCACTGTGAGCTCAGCTGAAGACATTCGCCGGGGACGTGTGAGGTGGTGAGGAGGCCCACCCGCTCATCTCAACCCGAGGGGGGCGCTGATCTCAGACGGGGGAGGGGGTGGTGAGGTGGCCCGCCCGCTCGCTCACTCATCTCAGCCCGGGGGGGGCCCGCTTATCTGAGACCGGGGGGTGGTGAGGTGGCCTGCCCGCTCGCTCGCTCATCTCAGCCTGGGGGGGCCCGCTTATCTGAGACCAGGGGGGGTGGTGAGGTGGCCCACTCGCTCGCTCATCTCAGCCCGGGGGGGGCCCGCTTATCTGAGACTGGGGGGGGGGGGCGGTGGTGAGGTGGCCCGCCCGCTCGCTCTTCTCAGCCCGGGGGGCCCGCTTATCTGAGACCGGGGGGGTGGTGAGGTGGCCCGCCCGCTCATCTCAGCCCGGGGGGCCCGCTGTGATCTCAACCCGGAAGGGGGGCTGATCCCAGCCAGGTTCAGCTGATCTCAGACTGTGGGGGGCCTGCCGAACCCAACACCTGCCTTGCCTCAGCTAGATGCGCGGGAGGGCGCTGAAATGCATCACGGGCAGGTGAGTATAATGTGAATCATATGTTATGTGCTGCCTGTATGTGTTATGTGCTGCCTGTATGTGTTATGTGCTCTCTGCATGTGTTATGTGCTGTCTGATGTGTTAAGTGCTCTTGGTATGTGTTATGTGCTGCCTGTATGTGTTATGTGCTGCCTGTATGTGTTATGTATAAGATAGGTGTGTCCTGTATAGTGTGCAATATGTAGCTGTCTGTCTATGTATACTATCTGTGTATACTGTCTGTCTGTCTATGTATACTATCTGTGTATACAGTCTGTCTGTCTGTGTATACAGTCTGTCTGTCTGTGTATGCAGTCTGTCTTTGTATACAGTCTGTCTGTGTATACAGTCTGTCTGTCTGTGTATGCAGTCTGTCTGTGTATGCAGTCTGTCTGTCTGTGTATACAGTCTGTCTGTCTGTGTATGCAGTCTGTCTGTCTGTGTATGCAGTCTGTCTTTGTATACAGTCTGTCTGTGTATACAGTCTGTCTGTCTGTGTATGCAGTCTGTCTGTGTATGCAGTCTGTCTGTCTGTGTATACAGTCTGTCTGTCTGTGTATGCAGTCTGTCTGTCTGTGTATACAGTCTGTCTGTCTGTGTATGCAGTCTGTCTGTGTATGCAATCTGTCTGTCTGTGTATGCAGTCTGTCAGTCTGTCTGTGTATGCAGTCTGTCTGTCTGTGTATACAGTCTGTCTGTCTGTGTATACAGTCTGTCTGTCTGTGTATGCAGTCTGTCTGTCTGTGTATATAGTCTGTCTGTCTGTATATACAGTCTGTCTGTCTGTGTATGTAGTCTGTCTGTCTGTGTATGCAGTCTGTCTGTGTATGCAGTCTGTCTGTGTATACAGTCTCTCTGAGTATACAGTCTCTCTGTGTATACAGTCTGTCTCTCTGTGTATGCAGGCTGGCTGTCTGTGTATGCAGTTTGTCTGTCTGTGTATACTATCTGTCTGTGTATACAGTCTGTCTGTCTGTGTAATTTTCTGAGGGAAACAACTTCAAGGGTGCTAACACTTTTGGCCATGACTGTATGTGTGTATATATATATATATATATATTATACTGTATATACATACATACATGCATGCATACATGTTTTTGCAAGAGTGGCAGTGAGACTGTAGGAAGTTTGAGTGGTGGAGGCGGAGCTGGGGGTGGAGCCTGGGCGGAATCCCAAGGGGGCCCGAAAATTTTGCCAGTATGGGGCCCTGAAATTCCTAGTGGCGGCCCTGCCCACATGTAATGTGTACAAGTGTCAATACATACAGGTCCCACAATTGGTTTTGTACCAGTACAACATAGTGACCTATGCAGATAAACACCTAAAATATGTAAGAACAGTACACCATACACAATAACAATAAATAACATATACTGTAGCTATAGTGGTACTGTCTCATTCAACTGCTATGTCCATCTGTCCAGATAGAGCTAACTGATATACATATGGACTAGGTAAAGAAGGTGAAATAAGTTCAAGTTTCATAGTAACAACGCCCATGGTGTAACTCTAGGACAGATGCATCAGCAACAGAGGAAAACATTATTACCGATAGTGACTGCACACAGTAAGACCTGCAACACACATCCGTTTTTTTTGTACGTGTGCGGTACGTATTTGCACGTACCGGAGACACGGAGACCCATGTTATTCAATGGTAGATGGCACACACACGTAAAATCACACGGAACGTGTGTCCATGTGGTAAGTACGTGTGTGCGCTTTTCTACACGGACGACATGTCCGTTTTTGGCCGGCAGCACGCAGGAACGGACCCGCTTTAGCCTATGGGTCCGTGCCTGCACGGACCGCACACGGAGTATGTCCGTGTTCAGCACGTATCGTCCGTGTCCGTTTTTCATCACAAAATCTGAAACACTTGTTACCAATCTATCAGGTCAATTGTAGGCCATTAATCCTGGCGCCAAACATACATTTCCTGTCTCATTTGCACTCCAGACAGCAGCTGGGCATCTGTCCTCTCACTGCAGGGGAACTTTGAGCACAGAGAACAACACAGGTACTGAGCATGGCGCCAGAATCGATACAGAGAGGCTGATTGGAGAAGTAGAGAGGCATCCAGAGCTGTGGGACACACGTGTTGATGGCTACCATGACAGGTTAATGGTGGAACGAGCATGGATGGCTGTGGCAGAGGTAGTCTACCCTAGGAATGGATGGTCTCAATGTACCCCTGGAAAGAAAAATAGATATGGTGAGTACAGATAATTGCATTGCTTCTGTCTTTACCTACATGTGCACAATCTGTAGGCAGATTAGAAACATATTTGTATAGTTTGTTTGGCATGTATTAATGGGCCTGACTCATTTTGAGATACACTGGAGACTCACAAACAGGAGAGTGTATTTTATTGGCCTTTTGAACTATTCATTGCAGTTTTCTAGTAATGTCAGCATGTGTATATGTGGTCTGCAAAGCATTTTATGCATGTACAAAAGGCATTTCAGGGTGGTCAAGCAACAATTAAACATGTTTGAAATATATTTTTGTTTTCAATTTTGTGCTTTTTCTATTGTAAATGTGCTGTGAAATGTCTATACATTTTGAGTTGTATTTTCATGTTTGGTTTATTATGCATGTCCCTTGGTGTCACCATGTCTGGAATGGTAACAGTAATGTGTAGTGTATAATGGTAAATCTTTGAGGAACATATGCCACTTCATGGGTTTATAGACATTTTGTTTCTCATGGCTTACTGAAGGTTTTTTATTTTTGTAAAGGCCCAGTCACACACAACGACTTACCAGCGATCCCGAAAACGATGCGACCTGATAGAGATCGCAGGTAAGTCGCTGGGAGGTCGCAGGTGAGATGTCACACAGTCAGATCTTACCAGCGATGCAGGAACAATACAGGTCGCAGTAGCGACCTGTATAACGATCTCCGCAGTCACTGTGACCCTGTCACACAGTGTCAAACACAGCGATGTGTCCTGCCCAGCAGGACATCGGCTTTGAAGAAAATGGCCTGGACCATTCTGCAACGACTAGAGATCTCACAGCAGGGGCCTGATCGCTGGTAAGTGTCACACATAACGAGATCGCTAACGGGATCGCTACTGCGTCACGGAAACCGTGACTCAGCTGCGATCTCGCTAGCGATCTCGTTATGTGTGACGGTACCTTAAGTAAAAAAGGAGATAAATGATTATACAGTGGTTTAATCTTGTTACTGGAGATCTTGTTTACTTTGTCGTGCTTATTGTGTTATTATGTCACTATATGAGTGTCATGGGTTGTTGTTTTCATACACATGGATGTGTGTTCCAATTTATTTAAATTGCTGCAATACAAGAATGTTTTATTTTTTTATTGTTCAGTTGTTAGAATTTGTGACCTTATTATACAATTTTTTGTTTTTAAACAGTGGATCTTGTTAAACGGCGATGGCGCTCAGCACGTGACCAGTTCAGAAGAGAGTATAACCCAGTGGCCACCACAGCTGCCGCAGCCAAAAAGAAAAAATATGTCCATTATGAAAGACTCACCTTCCTCATGCCCATTATGGAAGTACCAAAGTAAGTTTAAACCATTACATCACATGGCGGGTTTTTTTGAAATGCACACATTAATTTTTTTTTTTTTTTCTTTCTTCAAAGTACAGAGGATAATCTGGACGATAGTGAGGAAGCCCAGTCAGCAGTATTAACAGCGACCTCTGCTTCTGAGATGGAGCCAACCTCATATCAACCACCAACAATCCCCAACACCAGCCAGCCAGACGCAGAAGAAATGTCCTCTGATTTGGGTTTGGGAACAAGTCAATCCACTAATGTAATTGCAGGCCAGTCTACAGGGCAACAAAGTGGCCCTTCACCAGTTCTTGCAGAGAGTAGTCCACAGCAACATGCAGGCACACAGCCAAGAATATCAACTAATACCATGCGCACAGTAGCACAATCTATACCTGGTCTCAGACATAGGCGTTATGAAGATTTATGATCCCTGCCAGATATCATTGATACCAGAAATATACACATGATGAATTCACTGATACCAGAGAGTGATGGAGAGAGATTTTGCCGCTCCCTTTCTCCCTCTCTTGCATTGGTTCATGCTGATAGGCAGGACAGATTGAGGGCATCCTTAATAACACTAATATCTGCTACCCAACGTGAGCCAGAACCCATATATTGTTTTGAAGTGATAGAGCAATGGAGAGCCAATCCACGTGGCCCACACACAAACACAACTCAACAAACTGTGGAAACCCAAACTGATGAACATTTCTCTAATTTTCAACTTAATCCGGTAGTGCAACAAACACATATACAGTGTCCATCTTCTTCTATGGGAAGTGATGTGCAAATTAGGCCAACAATTGTCCCACACCAAACAGGTACATTAATGACACAAAGGCCATCTCAACAGCCATCATTTGTCCCACAAGTACCCCAACAGACACCAATGCAAACCTCTTTGAACTATCCTAGTATTGTTAGTAATGTTCATAGACTACCTCAAATGTTTCAACAAACAACATCCTACCAGATTCCTAATAATCACAACAACAGTACTTTCAACATCAGACTTACCCAGCTAACTTCACATACACACATACTCAGCCTCTTCCAACACATCAATATGTACCACCTACACTTGGTCTCCCATCTGCTCAAACAACTGCATCATTATTGGTTCCAAGTGCAACAACTGTTACTAGTGGAAACACTGATCAGTCACTCACTACAACATCTACTGTTGTGCAGCAAACATATTCTGTAGATGTCAATGCAATGGAGCCTACACAGGAAAACATCACTAGCCTAGAGGATTTAGTTGAATCATAATGTGATATTGTATGTATTATTTTACATTTTGGTATGTTTTCTAGGGTATTGCTGGTCGGAAAACATTTCAAAATGTAACACATTACTTACTCTATATGCATGGGGTCATATTTGTGTTTTCCTTTCCAAAGATTCAATAGAAATTACTCTATCACTTCAAAAACATTACCTGCCTGTTAGAATGATGCCTTGCTCTGGACATGTTGTTTGGACCATCCATTAGAATAAACTGGGTTTAGGGAAAAAATGCACGCACATAAACTACTACACTAACATTCAGACACCTTTATTATTAAAAATCCAGCCACTATGCAGTATCTGCATATGGTCTGGTCACATACTTGTATTCCAATAGTGTCAAACAAATTATGTTTGCGTGACATTATTGCATAATAAAGTATGGTGTTTTGTATGGGCTAATGTCCCTGACAAAATTCTGTAAAAAAAATAATAGAATACAGGGTGTTTTGCAAAAGATAACAGACATACATAGGTTCAATAAAACATCTGGACTAATTTTTTCAAATCCAATTTGCCATATTTTTATTAGTCATGTACATTCAGTAGTACTGTTACTTGCAAAACAAAAATTCCTGATTTTATAGCAATAAAGTTAAATCACAATAGCTTATTGGGACCACAAACACAACAAACCAACAAAAAAAAACACAAATTATACCTATGTATGGTCATTTTCTCTTTTGCATTACATATGTGTTTGTGATTATGTAACCAAGTGATAAAAAACTATAACAATGTCAAATTTATACATGACTATGGCGATTTAAACTAAAATAATCTTTAAACTGATTCCTCACTTGTAGACCAGAACTGGACACATTGGTTCTAACACTACCATTCACTACAAATGGTGCATTTAAGGCCTGAAACACACATCCGTGAAACACGTGCGTGTTTGGTCCGTTTCCGTATATACCAGAGACACGGCCAAACGTGCACCAATGTTATTTAATGTTTGAGGACACATGTGCGTTTTTCATTAAGGTCCGTGTGCGTGCTATGTTTGTGTCTCCGTTTTGCACGGAAGCATGTCCGTTTTCAGCACGCAACACGCAGCACAGACCCAATGAAAGTCAATGGGTCTGTGCACACGTTCGAGTGACATGGACGCATCTCTGTTTGCTCCCTGTACGTTTTGTGCTTTTTTCATGTGATGTCGGTCTTTTTTCTTTTTCTGTTTCGTTCTCTCCCTCAGTCCGTCGGTCGGTCTCTCTCTATGTCTGTCTGTCTGTCTCTCTGTCTTATCTGTTTCTATCGCTGTCTGTCGGTCAGTTCCCCCCCTCTCTCATACTTACCGTTCCCTGATCTCCGGCGCAGCGCTGCACGGCTGTTCTCTAAACTCCGGCGGCTTTTCCTCTTTTGAAAAAAACGGCCGCTCATTAATCAATCTCGTATTCCCTGCTTTCCCCGCCCACCGGCAAATATGATTGGTTGCAGTGAGACACGCCCACACGCTGAGTGACAGCTGTCTAACTGCAACCAATCACAGCCGCCGGTGGGTGTGTCACTATGGAGCAGAGAAATAAATAAATAAATAATTAAAAAAAACGGCGTGCGGTCCCCCTCTATTTTAATACCAGCCAGATAAAGCCATACGGCTGCAAGCTGGTATTCTCAGGATGGGGAGCCCCACGTTATGGGGAGCCCCCCAGCCTAACAATATCAGCCAGCAGACGCCCAGAATTGTCGCATACATTATATGCGACAGTTCTGGGACTGTACCCGGCTCTTCCCGATTTGCCCTGGTGCGTTTGCAATCGGGGTAATAAGGAGTTAATGGCAGCCCATAGCTGCCACTAAATCCTAGATTAATCATGTCAGGCGTCTCCCCGAGATACCTTCCATGATTGATCTGTAATTTACAGTTAAAAAACAGACACACCCGAAAAATCCTTTATTAGAAATAAAAAACACTAACAAATTCCCTGATTACCAATTTATTAACCCCAACAAAGCCCTCCATGTCTGACGTAATCCACGGACCTCCAGCGTCGCACCCAGCTCTGCTGCATGAAGGTGACAGGAGCAGCAGAATACACCGCCGCTCCTGTCAGCTCCACACAGCAAATGAGGTGAGTAGTATGTGTGTATGTGAAGTTAGTTGGGTAAGTCTGATGTTGAGTGAGTGACTACTCACCTCATTTGCTGCATGGAGCTGACAGGAGCGGTGGTGTATTCTGGTGCTCCTGTCACCTTCATGCAGCAGAGCTGGATGCGATGCTGGAGGTCTGTGGATTACACCGGACATGGAGGGCTTTGTTGGGGTTAATAAATTGGTAATGAGGGAATCTGTTAGTGTTTTTCATTTCTAATAAAGGATTTTTCGGGTGTGTCTGTTTTTTAACTGTAACTTACAGATTAACCCCTTAACGACCGCGGGCCGTAAAATTACGTCCTAAATGACATAATCTTACTGCCCGCGGTCCTCCGGCGGCAGCATGCCGCGATCGGCACACATCTCAGCTGATTTTCACAGCTGAGATGTGTGCCTGCTAGGCACGAGCAGAATCGTTATCTGCTCGTGCCGATTAACCCCTTATATGGCGCTGTCAATACATGACAGCGCCATTATAAGCGCGATTGCGGTAAGCATTTACTTACCGCCCGAAACCGGAAGTCACGTGACGCGATCACGTGACTCCCGATAGTTGTCATGGTAGCACAGGGTCATGTGATGACTCCTGTACTAAACATGACTTGGTTTCACTTTCGCTGTGCCCGGGGCACAGCAAAAGAGAAAGACAGCGTATCTGCTGTTTACAGCCTTCCAGCTGTGATCAGCAGATACTGCAGAGCGATCGGAATGCTGATCGCAATAGCCCCCTAGGGGGACTAGTAAAATAAAAAAAAAAAGTTAAAAAATAAGTTTTAAAAAATTAAAAAAAAACAAAAAAACCTAAAAGTTCAAATCACCCCCCATTCGCCCCATTGAAAATTAAAGGGTTAAAAAAATAAAAAATATACACACATTTGGTATCGCCGCGTTCAGAAACGCCCGATCTATCAAAATATAAAATCAATTAATCTGATCAGTAAACGGCGTAGCGGCAAAAAAATTCCAAACGCCAAAACGACGTTTTTTTGTCGCCACAACTTTTGCGCAAAATGCAATAAGAGGCGATCAAAACGTAGCCTCTGCGCAAAAATGGTACCGTTAAAAACGTCAGCTCGAGACGCAAAAAATAAGCCATCATTGAGCCTAAGATCCCGAAAAATGAGAACGCTACGGGTCAAGGAATATGGAGTAAAACGTGCGCCACTTTTTTCGGACAAACTTCCGATTTTTTTTAACCCCTTATATAAAAGTAAACCTATACATGTTTGGTGTCTACGAACTCGCACTGACCTGAGGCATCACACCCAGACATCAGTTTTACCATATAGTGAACACAGTGAATAAAATATCTCAAAAACCATAGTGCTATCGCACTTTTTTTGCAATTTTTCAGCATTTGGAATTTTTTTGCCATTTTCTAGTACACAATATGGTAAAACTGATGGTTTCATTTAAAAGTACAGCTCGTTCCGCAAAAAATGAGCCCTCACATGACCATATTGACTGAAAAATAAAAAAGTTACGTCTCTCAGAAAAAGAATGGCGAAAAAAAAAACGGAAAGCGAAAAATCGGCCGGTCGTGAAGGGGTTAATCATGGAAGGTATCTCGGGGAGACGCCTGACATGATTAATCTAGGATTTAGTAGCAGCTATGGGCTGCCATTAACTCCTTATTACCCCTATTGCCAACGCACCAGTGCAAATCGGGAAGAGCCGGGTACTGTCCCAGAACTGTTGCATATAATGTATGCGGAAATTCTGGGCATCTGCTGGCTGATATTGTTAGGCTGGGGGGCTCCCCATAATGTGGGGCTCCCCATCCTGAGAATACCAGCCTGCAGCCGTATTGCTTTATCTGGCTGGTATTAAAATAGGGGGGGACCGCACGCCATTTTTTTTAATTATTTATTTATTTATTTTACTGCACAGTATAGACACGCCCACCGGCTGCTGTGATTGGGTGCAGTGACACAGCTGTCACTCAGCGTGGTGGGCGTGTGTGACTGCAACCAATCACAGGCGCCTGTGGGCGGGTAAAGCAGGGAATAAGAGATTGATTAATGAGCGGCCGGCTTTTTCAAAATAGTAAAAGCCGCCGGAGTTTTTATAACAGCCATGCAGCGCCGTGCCAGAGATCAGGGAACGGTAAGTATGAGAGAGGGCTGCTCAATTCAGTCACTCAGGGGATTAGTAGTCACCGGTGAGCCCTTCACGGGTGACCGCTAATCAGTACGCGGCACACAGACAGATTTGCGGCATGACAATGAAGTCGGGTGAAGTTCACCCGAGTTCATTCTCATCGCGCAACTCTGTCTGCTGTCAGCCGACATGTATCAACGACATTGTGCATCACACACACACATGGAACATTTCACACGGGCAACACACACATGTCAGTTATATCACTCACGCACACACGGACATTCCACATGCACATACGGCTAGCATACGGGATACACACGCAGGCCACACATACCATAAAAACGGACCTAAAAAACGGAAAACGAACCCAAAAAACGGCCCGTTTTACACGGACATGGTTTTAACGGATGTGTGTTTTCGGCCTAAAGCTGGCAACTCCTCAATGTCTTCGTCATTGCTTTCATGTAATCTACAGTAATTATGTAACACTACTGTAGATTTAATGACAGCCTTGACGGTGGTTGGTTGGAGTTGGATGGTGGTTTGATAAATGCGCCATCTTGAGGCCAAAATGCCAAAATGCCAAAGGCACGTTCAACATAGCAACGTGCTCTGGCCAATTTGCTATTAAACAGGGCTTTTGATCTGTCCAGCCCCCTTCTGGGATATGGATGCATTAAATGCCTAGACAATGCAAACCCCTGATCTGCAACCATGACAAAAGGAATAGGGCCATTATTACCAGGTAATGGCCTTGGTGCAGGCAAACTTAAACTATCAGACATGAATCGTCTTGCTAAACGTGAGCTTCTGAAAATGCGTGCATCTGAGGCACTGCCATAGGCCCCAATATCAGCAAATAAAAAGCAGTAGTTTGTATCTACCATGGCCAAAATAACTACAGAAAAAAACTTATGATAATTAAAATATCTTGATGCAGAGTTAGGTGGTTTCTTCACTCTAACGTGCTTTCCGTCAATGGCGCCAATACAATTAGGGAAAGCTGTTTTCTCCAAAAATTCTTCAGAAATGAGCATCCATTCCTGTGTTGAAGGCAGCTGCATGACATGATGCTTAAGGGTCTCCCATAGCACAGTGCAGGTATGCAGGATAATCTTGCCAATTGTGGACCTTCCCAATAAGAATTCGAAATGTAGACTGCTGATGGATTGCCCAGTTGCAAGGTAACTGAAATAGAATAAAAACATCACATTACTTTGACTATTCATGAAAGTTGTTTTTCAAAACAAATATTTGTGTCATCCAATGACTGGCGAGATACTGTGTATGACTATTATTTTATTGCTTTTGTTGGAAAAACATATGTGTTGATATTTACTTTCCATACTGGAAAAATAATTACTTTTCTGTTTAATAAACAAGATTGTTTGATTTATGACTCTTGTTTCTTTAATTTTGGTAGAGATAGAATGGTAGATGTGAGCACTCAGATCATATTTTAAGATTACAATGAGGTTATGTGATCTATATAAATTTTCAGCAAAACAAATACCTAAATTTAAAATTACATAATTTCTACAAAATGATGCCTTTGACATTTAACATGTATTTCAAAATAACAGCTAAAGCATGAGTATACATGACAACACCTACCATAAAGTCACCAACAGTCGTTCCTCAGGGGAGATGCTGAGGCGCATACAGGTGTCCTGATGCTTCAAACGATGGTACACAAGGCCAAGGATGTTGTCAAATGAATTCATGGTGAGATGGCAGTAGGCTTGGAATTTTGGTGGAAATTTCTGCATTTCGCCATAGAGAATATTAAAATGCCCATGTGTTTTCCTGAGCTTCACAAGGGGGTGAATCCACATCCTTCTCTCCAGTGGTGGCTCTTCTTCAATCATATGTCGCCTAACCCCAAATCTCCTACATCCCAAATCTCAACCAGAGCAAATACATGGTTGCTTCATTGGAGAGAGACATTTTGGAGTGTGTATAATGTGAGAATGAGCTCAGAAGCCATGTTTTTAAAGGTTTTTTAACAAACTAACCAAATTGGGTAGTTAATTGACCAATTTAACACACCAGGAGCACATTATGATGGGCTAACAAGGTTATTTGTGTGAAAATATGGATCTGAAAAAACGGATGGCACACGTACGTATTTTATGTCAATACGGACATTCCACATGCACACATGGCTCGCATATGCCATCACAAGGATGCCATACGTACCGGAGAAACGCCCCTAAAAAACGGAACACGGATCCGAAAAATGGACCGTGAGACACGTACGTTTTTTTTGCGGAAGTGTGTTTTAGGCCTTATACACATTTTCACCATTATCTCCATCAATTCCCACTCAATACAAACTCCTCATTTGGCTGATACTCCAATGCTCAGCCTGCTGTCGTTGTATTACTGCAACTGTTGTGTGCTCCTCTTTAGAGATGAGTGAACCTGAGGTTCACGGTTCGGGTTCGGAAACCAATTTCCCCCCAAAAAACAAGGTTTGGATTTGAAGTTTGAGTGACTTATGAGTGCAAACCACTCAAATGAGCAGCACTGTGCCTGGGTATGAGTGATGCTCAGCCCTGTGCGAGCCGAGTGCAGTGTTTGAATGGCTCACCCTGGGGGGTAAAATCAGCGTGATCAGATGTAGTGTGCACACAGTAAAAAAAGAAAAAAAAAATGAATAATCCCATCCACCCAGCCCTGAAAGTGTTCTGCTTTTGGCTGGCTGCATGTGGGCAGAGACACAAACTGCCTAATTACTGACTTCCATTGACGTTCAGTTCAAACTCATAAACTGAACCTTATCTAAGGTTCGAATGTGCCCTGCAAACCAAACCTCCAAAGGTTCGCTCATCACTACTCCTCTTAGTGCGCACAACAGTGCTACGTACATAATTAAATGCCCTCAAATGGTCAAATTGCACCCTTGAAAATATAAAAACCCTCTGTGAGTTTCCTAGAAATTATTTGTGCTCACATTTTGCCCCTAGACGGTACGGTAATGATGCCCGAGTTTCCCTTTGACAGTTGTAATACTGGCCTTATAATATAATATTTACTCTTAAATACTCATTTAACATTTAATATTGTTCCCTGAGTGGTACCAATAATGTCCCATGATACCCCAAAACTCCTCACAGAATGATTTTCTCCCCAATCAACCACAGTATGATGCCTCGACAGCCTAACCCCCTCCACACCACACACAGTATGATGGCCCTTAGATGGCATGCTGTCCCCAGAGTCACCCACACAGTATGATGTTCCTCACTTCCTGACTGCCCCCTCATACAGTATGATGGTCCCCAAAGTTCACCCATACACAATACGATGTCTCGACAGAATATCCGCCTCTATACCACACCCAATATGATTGTCCTTATATTGTATAGCAGGATGTCCCCACAGTCACCCACACAGTATGATGCTCCCCATCACCCCCTTCATACAGTATAATGGTCTACAGAGCTCAGCCAGACACAGAATGATTGTCACTACAGATCGTGCATCTCTGATTTGAACAGCCTAACTAGTCAGTTTGCAGTCAGTAAAATACGCCGTGTGTACCAAGCTTACCATTGGAATGATAGGAGCGTTACAATTCATTAACTTATTTTTTTAATTAGAAAAAAAAAATCACTGATGAAATACTGATCGTAAAAACTGACAAACTGACCAAACACTGATGAAAATCAGATAAAAAACACTGATGAATGGCAGCTTTTGTTTTTATGTATGAGAAGAATCACAGACTTCTAAATGAGGCCTTAGATAGGTTAATAGCCTTAAGGGTATATTGTCATTGCTATAAACATTTGGAAACTAATCTCAAAATGCTTATTTTGCCTTCCCCTGTAGAAACAGTCCAGTATCACAGATTGAAGTCAATAGAATTATTTTTTATTTTTTTTATTATTATTATTATTATTATTATTTATTATAGCACTATTTATTCCATGGCGCTATACATGTGAAAGGGGTATACGTAATAGGGACAAGTACAATAATCATAAACAACACAAGGCACAGACTGGTAAAGGAGAACATATTACTTGGCTTTGTGCTACTCCTCAATCATGCTCAATATTTGCAATACAGTGAATGGATCATAGTGATTATTGTAACAGAGAGGCCATGTGCAGCTTCAAGCTGACTTCAGCCTAAAAGTTTATTGCACTGGGTATCCAAGGTGCATAAGCCTGAAATTGCTGTTTTAACTTGTCAGAGAATGAATTTATGGCATGTGTTATGGCTAATGATGTGAAGCAAAACATTAGACCACTGCTGCTCATTTAATATATATGATTAGTATTTCTGCCTATCAATTGCTACAACTGTAATGTAAAAAAGATCAAACAATATTATATTCATATTACTGCCATAAAGCTTAGGTTATTCTACCAAATGGCTGATCCTGACAGTGGTGGTGGTCTGCTCATGTTATATAACATAAGTGGGTCATACATGTCAGGGGAGGGCTGGGCCGGGGGTTAGAGGGGCAAATGCCCCCCAGGCCGGTCCTCCAGCAGTTGTATCAGGCCGACGGCAATCGGCTGCTTTAGGTTACGTGTCCCATGATGAGTTTCACTAGCGTTTTTGATGTTGAATATTTTCATTGCATAAAAAACACAGCGTTTTAAAGTACAAGTAAAGTGGATGGGATAATAGAAATCTCATGTCCACAGTGATTCTTTTTTACACTGTGTAAACTGAACTGTGGTGCATTTATGCAATTCAGAGAATGTCAACTTCTCTTTCGGTGAGTTTTCTGTGCAAATTTTCCCAGATATGCAGCTTAAAGGGAATCTCTCAGGTCCAATATGCATCCAGAACCACGAACAGTTCTGAGTGTATATTGCTAATCCTTGCCTAACCGTCCCTGTATACACTAGCATAGATAAAGAGATTTTTAGAAAAAGTATTTCTAAAGATTTTTTACCTTATGCTAATGAGCGAGGGCACTAGTCCCATTGGGCATTAGTTCTCCGGCCAGTCACCCCCATTAGCATGTTAGTCGGCTCTGTGGGTGTGATAACATGCTAATGATTGCGCAGCGTCACACGATAATCTCACTCACCTCTCTGCCGCCATCGCCGCACAATGCTGGATTTTGGCTCAGTGCGCATGACCCCGGAGTTTGGGTTATGCGCGCTATGAAGCCGGGTGTACGCGTCCTGGCTTCAAACTGAAGTAGTGCGCATGACCCAAACTTCGTGGTCATACGCACTGAGCCAATATCCAGCAATGGTGGCGGAGAGGTGAGTGAGCTCATGCTGTGATGCTGCATATTCATTAGCATGATAGCATGCCCTCAGGGGTGTACTAACATGCTAATGAAGGGCGACTGGCCGGGGAACTAACGCCCAGGGGACTAGTGCCCTCGCTCATTAGCATACGGTAAAATATCTTTAGAAATACTTTTTCTAAAGATCTTTTTATCTATGCTAGTGTATACAGGGACGGTTAGGCAGGGCATAGCAATATACACCCAGAACTGCTCGTGGCTCTGGGTGCATATTGCACCTGACAGGTTTCCTTTAATGCATCGTTTCTCAGTGTATGGGATGTGTAAAAGACAGCCCTGATGTCCTAGTCTAACCTCCTGCATGATTAGAAAACATAGAGAACTAACACAATTTAGATAAAGTCTGGGCAGAAGGGCAGCACAGCTCAGTTTATATGTGTCACATTACAAACCCTTATATCACCTCTCCTTCTCTCTTAGCACTGTCAGCTCTGCTGTACTGCCACTACTCCCATAATCACACAAATGTCTCTTGTACTCAGCTTTTACTCGCTCTCCAGGGAGATCAGAGCTGGGTCTCATTACAGCTCACACAGGAGTAGTCCAGAGCAGACCGCTCCTGTGTGACACATAATGGCACCCTGCTCTGAACGAATACATGCTGAGTGATTACAAGCTGCTGCAAAGCAGATATTACTGTGATTGCATCTTATACAGAGAAACCTGTTCTAAACTAAGGTGGGGGCATGCTCTTCTTTCCTTTAATGACAAATTAGACTTGGTTTTTAAAGGGTTAAGGTAAGAAAAGAAAATGGAACTAAAGTCATTATAATTCTATACTGTATTGCAATAATATCTTTGATTTTTTTTTTTTTTGCAGGAACACACAGGGTTAGTGTTCACTATGAACACAATTTAAATATCCTGGTTTGGCAGAAGATGAAACCAGAGTATCTAAGTGTCTAAGCCGGATATGTGCTCCTTCATAAGTTCATGTGAACAATGATCCATATAGCTCAGCAATTTATCTCTAAATACACCGGTTTCTGTAAGTTGAATATTAAAGAGGGCTATGTCGGGAGTGCAGAGCGGTGTGTACAGATGCCAAGAACAATGCCTTGCTGACAGCATTTTAATAATTCATTGTTTATTGCATTTATTCATGAAGTCAGAACATTTCACGGCTAACTTATTACTTCATCCCAGAGTAACACATGGGGTTAGAACAAAAGACTCTGGACAAGAGACATCGAGGACCCAAAGGCCCGTCCTGCCCCCAAACAGCGGTGTTGTCATTTGACTGATTTATACATTTGTTTCCTGTGTCCTCCACGTACAAATAAAAGGTGTTTTGTGAAATCAAAAGAAAATGTAATCTAATCTTTGTGTTTACCAGTGGAAAGACATTTGAGAATTTATGCCAGTAACTTTTTCTTAAAGAGACTGGGGATTAGTAAAACATTTTCCACATAGCAGCGTTACCTGTCCGGGAGAACTTTAATTACTTCATTAATTCCAGAGTGCACAGTTTAGAGGGAACAGAGAACGTGGCATTTCTTTTCCATGTTTAGTATGGTTGTCTTTTGGCTGTTGTTTTCTAGGCTTTTGTAACAGAGTATTAAAATTACAGCATACTGTATAATGTTGTTGCTCTTCCATCAGGTTTTCCTATAGAAGGATATACAATTCTCCCTTGTTTTTCTCCCATCAGGAGCTATTGTTCCATTTTTTATGAAGAGCTTAGTATCCATCCACTAATAATTAGGGTATGTGCATATGTTAAGGGGGTTGTCCACTAGGAGTTGTCCACATGTTTCCCCCAGATAAACTAAAAAAGCCTATGCTCACCTCCACAACCGGCGTGGTTCCAGCAGTGCCGCAGCTCACGTAATGTTGTGACGTCAAGCAAACCCCATGTACAATCAGTGCCAGCTTCTGTCTCCCTGCTTTTGGACAAACGAGCAATCAACAGGAAGTGAGCGGCAGCCACAGTGCTCACTTCCTGTTGATTAACTCGTTTAGCGAAGGTAGGTAGATAGAGGCCAGTGCTGATTGGATGCAGGGCTTGCATGACATCACAACATCACATGAGCCCCAGGAATGCGAACCGCAGCACCGCTGGAACTATGCCGGCTGTGGAGGTGAGTATAAGATTTTTTATTTTACCTGGGGGAAGCATGTGGAATCAGAAGGAGTTGTCCTAGTAGTGGACAACCCTTTTAAGTATTTGCTACACACATTTCTACACCGAAAACATGTCTCTTGTTTTTATGAGCGTTTTTCAATGTTTTTTTACCCATTTTTTCACATTCATTAGAATGGGTGAAAAACACTAAGTATTGACATGTTGACATGTTACAGACTTAAAACTGCATCAAATCTGCAAAGGAAAAAAGGAAAAAAAACAACATGTGGATAAGATTTCAGAAATCTCACTCACTCCTGGGATCTTACAATGTTGAAAATGTACATTAAAAAGTAAGTGATTCGCTGTTGACCAGTCTTAAGACCTACGTCATTTCAGTATCGGATGTGTGGTGCCAACCCTGCCAGTTTGCAAATGTATGTTATGTTTCTTCTGTGTTAAAAATATAATAAAAATAGATTTGACACTAAAGAGTAAGTGATATCTAGAGGTCTAAGGATTAAGAAAATAACAGCCACTATTTATACTTAGGATTTTGTTAAGCAATGGAATACAAATGTTTCTGATTGTTCATTACGTTTATTGGACTTGATTACTTCATCTGATGAATATCAATTGGCTCATATTAAAGTGGGAAAAAAAACTACAAATCCAACTACAGCCATTTAAAGATTCTGATGAATTACAGGACCTTGATCACAAATATGAGCAAACTGGAGAGTGAAATTACTCATATCAAAGAAAATAATTCAAAAGAGACAAAAATGATTGTGACATAAAAGGTATATATGAGTGGGGGGATATGGGACAACGGCAATTTTTCTCTCCAATACCTACTGAATAAAGGATATAATTTTACGGAATGGGATTACAATAAAACCCATGTCAGCTTCAGCTCCATATGGACTGTTCAGATTCAACTTCAGCAGAATGGAGAGAAAAAACACTCGCAAATGTTGCAACATCACAAAAAAAAAAAAAAACAGTTGTCATCTTAATACATCACAGATATTAAAAAATAGGGCAGGAAAGGACATTGTGAGAAGATATCCATAAAGGAATCGCAAAACAGTTTTCTACATAAAGAATATTATTTTGTCGTGAATTTGTCATCATATATAATTAACCTCGCACGATTGTCTATTCTGTTTAGGTTTTGCTCCCTCATGTCATGATTTGTAAAGTACAATTTTTGATGTGAAGTTTGTAAATTCTATTACTGCCAAAAACGTTTTTCAAATGATGATTTTCTTCAATCTGAACCGACTGATCTTTCCGAATGTGTTTCTGCTAACTTTGGAGATCAGATAATACAGTACATTGTGATTTTTTTTTTTTTATTTGTTGAGGGTTTAATCACAAAAAGTAAACCATGTAATCAATGATTCTGATATTTTTGGAACAATAATCCACAATTTTATCCTATACAGTCCAGGTCTTTATCCCTGGACAAAGAAGTAGTACAAAATGAATTGAGATTAAGCACATTTCTATAGGGCAAAAGCAGGCCATCTCCTCTTGATGGAATCATGACTATGTAACTACAGTATACAAGGTATACAGAAGACAAGATATAGTGTTTTGCTTAATTCATTATATATAAGTTTGAGTACAATATGTTTGAGTGATTTTATCACTTATGAGAAAAATTTGTTAGTTCCAACTCCCAAATTTCAATAGGAACAAAATGCTTGTTAGGGCCCACTCACACTCGCGCTATTTTGACGCAAACGGAATCCGTCAGTAATGTAGTACAGTTCATTTATTTACAGTGGAAGCGCGTTACTATGGCACGTGTGTGTGTCATGCAGTACCGCTTGTGTCCACACGATGTCCACTGTAAATAAATGAACTGTACTACATTACTGACGGATTCCGTTTGCGTCGAAATAGCGCAAGTGTGAGTGGGGCCTTAGATGAGGGTCTGTCCTTGTTAGTGATCAACAGAAAAGCATGATTATCTCTATATGCAGATCCCTATTGTCCCTACTTTTCATTCTACCCCATGTTGCATAAGAGCCAATTCCCACCACCCATAAGACTCATAGTGGAGGAGATTGGCTTTTTATACGAGAACGCTCTGTGTGGGCATTATACTGTATGGAGCACCTTTTGTGGCCTGTATACTTTATGGAGATCTGTGTAGAGATTACAGTTAGAGAATCCAACTGTGATGGTGGTCACCATTCTGCAATGGGGGATTGAGAGGGGTACAGTACATAATAGTGTTGTTGTGGAGGGTACCATGGAGAAATTCACTGTGTGTATCATACTGTGTTTGTGGCACATTTGTTTGCATCATTCTTTATTATCTATTTTATTCAAGTTTGTTATTACATATTTAAATTAGTCCATTGGGCCATATGCTTTTTACTTTACATAACATATTTATTCTAAGATCTATTAAATACAATTTACTTTGTGGGACAACCCCTTTAAGTTTGTTTCAATATGAAAAGGTTTATCATTATATTTAATGATAAGGAAAAACTTCCTGAATTGAAGACATTTTTTTTAATCAAAATATGTACTATTTTTTAATACATATACAGGTTGGCCTGCGACTTTGTCCAAGCCTTTAATTTCGGCCCCCTGTGTATTTGAGTTTGACATCCTTGATTTAGATCTTTTTGTCGGATATTCCTCTGGTTACTGAAATACAATTATCGGCATTTCAAATTTCTCTAAGCTTCTATTGACAAATCTCAAGTTAATAGAAAGACTCAATGTTTACAGTGTTGACCCTTAGTTTTCAAGATCTCATCAATTCACTCAAAAAGGGGGGGAGCCAGCACTGCTTGAAAAATGGCGTGCGAAAAAATTTAAAAGTGTAAATTCACAAAAAAAATTCCAAATGCACTACAATACAAAAAAGAGATTTTTAGCAAAAAAATGATCAACCTTTTGAGCCGCCCCTGCCACGTCACGGCAAATCTCAATAGGGGGGAGGTCCTACACTGTATTTATAATTTCCTTTTGCCATGCGGCCTCAAAAATTCATTAAAAGTAGAACCAATTATTTTTAATTATATTTTGGTTTGGTGGTTTACCTCCACCATGCCGTGCACGCCTGGGCTGGCTTGCAGATTCCCTCTGTATCTACCATAATTATACATTGGTTGGTGTTCACACTTCACCACCTCCCCCCTTCTCCACAAGCTTTGTAATTAAGCACCATTTACTTGGGCCTGTTTCGCCTTTATTCATGGACCCTGGTCTGGCACTGTGAGGGTCAGTTCTGACATTGTCCTGGTGTGTGTGGCGCTTGCTGCACATGCTAGGACCTGGGCTGCCTTTATTTGCGGTTGCCTCTCCTTGTGAACATGACAGCGGTTTCTGAAATGTTACAGGTAGATGTGTTGCTTTAATTTGGTTCTACATTTTTGAATTTGAGGCCGCATGGCACAATGTAAATATTAAATATAGTTTAGGATCCCCCCGTGACGTGGCAGGGGTGGCTCAAAAGGTTAATCAATTTTTTGCTAAAAATCTCTTTTTTGTATTGTAGCACAGTTGGAATTTGTTGTGAATTTGCACTTTTAATTTTTCGCACGCCATTTTTCAAGCAGTGCTGGCTCCCCCCCTTCTTGATGTATATAGCAATTCACTCTGACATGGTGGACATCGGTATTTGGGCCAAATTCTGACTAATTTGAAGTCATTCTTACCTAATCAATGCTTGGAGTTTATCACAATTTCTAGCTTTTTGAGCATTGACCAAAAGCTCTTTTTGAGATTCAAATCTGGAGATTTTTCTTACCTTAGACCCAAAATTTCAATGTTTTGTTCACAAAGCCACTTAGTTAACACCTTTGTCTTGTGACATGATCTCCATCATGGTGGAGAAAGCAATTGTTCATCACCAAATTGCTCCTGGGAGAAGTTTCTCTTTGAGGATGTTTAGATGCCATTATTATTCATGGCAGTGTTCTTAGGTAAAATTGTCAGTGAGTCCACTCAGCAGTATGAAAGCCAAGACATGAATGGTCTCAGGAAACTTTACTGTTGGCATGACACAGGACTCATGGTAGTACTCATCTTTTTTTCTCATCTATTAATCATTCCATGAAATCTCTGGCTTCATCAGATTAAATAACTTTACTCTAGTTCTCTGCAGTCCATCCCCTATACTGGGGTAATTCTCTGATTTTCAATTGCAGGGGGCTGATGGACAAGTATGTTCACATTACACCCAACCATTTTAAGAATGGGTGAGCTGTGCAGTGCAGTGCAGCCTTAGGAAGGCTAAAGTACAGTAGGAGAAACTGCATTAAGTAAATATATATATATATGAGGATTTTCCCGAATCTAATACAAGTCTAAGAAAAAGACACACAGCGAGAAAAACGGTGGGAGTGGAGTGCGATAAAAAATCGCATTTTACTCGGACCAATAGTAGCCTGTGTGTCAGCACACATGAACGATTATTTTCTCAGCCCTAATCGGACCGAGAAAACAATCGAGGCATGCTGCAATTGTAATGCGATCATTGTTTCTCTCGCACCCATTCAAGTCAATGGGTCGAGAGAAAAATCGCACTGCACTCGCGGTACACCAGTGTACCGCGAGTGCAGGGTGAGAATGGTATTAGCTGGCTACGGAGGAGAGAGAGAGGTAAATCCCTCCCTCCTCGGTGCCGGCCCATCCCTCTGCAGCGCCGGCCCGCCCCCCGCAGCTGAGGTCCGCTCGCACGATCGGACCTCAGTCGCAGGCACACTTGCATGACACTGGGCTCTGCTGTACTGCCAGCGTGAGCCGAGTGTCATGCGAGGGGATCGCAGTTATCCCCGTGTGGCCCCAGCCTTTGGGAAAATTCTGCACAGAAAACACAGTGTATCCGGAAGAGAAATTGACATGCTGTGGATTGGATTTCTATAATCCCATCCACTTTGCTTGCACTGTAAAACACTGTATTTTGGAAGCAGCGAAAATAAGCAGCGTCAAAGATAAGTGTAAAACTCATCATGGGCACATGCCCTAAGGGTTTTGATTATTTGCCTGTTATCATGTAACTGACATGTGACGTACTAGATAATTTACTATTGGATACTATCATTGGCACTGATCTTTAAAGAGAACCTGCAAGCAGGATTCAGCACCACAAAGTAAAGTCCTGGCCATAATGGTGCTGTGATGCTAATTAAAATGATACTGCAGTGAAGAAATAATCTTCCTCTAAAGTTTTCAATTAATAACTTATTGGGTGCATTGGTATGCATTATTGGGGCAGGATTTGGGGGTAGGGTCGTCTTCTCTTTCTCCGCCCTTCTGCCTGCCCCCTTTGTTTCTTTTAAGCTGAAATCTCAATCTGCTTATGCAATGCCTCCAGCAACACTTTATTGAAGACATTCTGTAGAATCCCACTGCACATGGTCGTTAATAAAACTGCGCTGCTGGCGGAGTATGCACAGATCGAGATTTTTGATTAATGAAGAGATTATTGAGCTTGATATCTCAATCTGTGCATGCGCCACCTCCAGTACCAGTTTATTGAAGATCTGCAAACCGCCCGCAGAATCACACTGCACAAGCGCTGCACACTGCAATTACAGTGCCTACAAGTAGTATTCAACCCCCTGCAGAATTAGCAGGTTTGATAAGATGCAAATAAGTTAGAGCCTGCAAACTTCAAACAAGAGCAGGATTTATTAACAGATGCATAAATCTTACAAACCAACAAGTTATGTTGCTCAGTTAAATTTTAATACATTTTCAACATAAAAGTGTGGGTCAATTATTATTCAACCCCTAGGTTTAATATTTTGTGGAATAACCCTTGTTTGCAATTACAGCTAATAATCGTCTTTTATAAGACCTGATCAGGCCGGCACAGGTCTCTGGAGTTATCTTGGCCCACTCTTCCATGCAGATCTTCTCCAAGTTATCAAGGTTCTTTGGGTGTCTCATGTGGACTTTAATCTTGAGCTCCTTCCACAAGTTTTCAATTGGGTTAAGGTCAGGAGACTGACTAGGCCACTGCAACACCTTGATTTTTTCCCTCTTGAACCAGGCCTTGGTTTTCTTGGCTGTGTGCTTTGGGTCGTTGTCTTGTTGGAAGATGAAATGACGACCCATCTTAAGATCCTTGATGGAGGAGCGCAGGTTCTTAGCCAAAATCTCCAGGTAGGCCATGCTATCCATCTTCCCATGGATGCGGACCAGATGGCCAGGCCCCTTGGCTGAGAAACAGCCCCACAGCATGATGCTGCCACCACCATGCTTGACTGTAGGGATGGTATTCTTTGGGTCGTATGCAGTGCCATCCAGTCTCCAAACGTCACGTGTGTGGTTGGCACCAAAGATCTCGATCTTGGTCTCATCCGACCAGAGAACCTTGAACCAGTCTGTCTCAGAGTCCTCCAAGTGATCATGAGCAAACTGTAGACGAGCCTTGACATGATGCTTTGAAAGTAAAGGTACCTTACGGGCTCGTCTGGAACAGAGACCATTGCGGTGGAGTACGTTACTTATGGTATTGACTGAATCCAATATCCCCACTGCCATGATATCTTCCCGGAGCTCCTTCCTTGTTGTCCTTGGGTTAGCCTTGACTCTTCGGACAAGCCTGGCCTCGGCACGGGTGGAAACTTTCAAAGGCTGTCCAGGCCGTGGAAGGCTAAAAGTAGTTCCATAAGCCTTCCACTTCCGGATGATGCTCCCAACAGTGGAGACAGGTAGGCCCAACTCCTTGGAAAGGGTTTTGTACCCCTTGCCAGCCTTGTGACCCTCCACGATCTTGTCTCTGATGGCCTTGGAATGCTCCTTTGTCTTTCCCATATTGACCAAGTATGAGTGCTGTTCACAAGTTTGGGGAGGGTCTTAATTAGTCAGAAAAGGCTGGAAAAAGAGATAATTAATCCAAACATGTGAAGCTCATTGTTCTTTGTGCCTGAAATACTTCTTAATACTTTAGAGGAACCAAACAGAATTCTGGTGGTTTGAGGGGTTGAATAATAAATGACCCTCTGAATAAACTTTTCACAATTTAAAAAAAAAAAAAAAAAAGGAATAACATTCTTTTTTGCTGCAGTGCATTTCACACTTCCAGGCTGATCTACAGTCCAAATGTCACAATGCCAAGTTAATTCAGAATGTGTAAACCAGCTAAATCTGCAAAGGGTTGAATACTACTTGTAGGCACTGTATACTGGCGGCAGTGCAAAATTAAAAAAAGAGGAGATCACTGACTAATCAGTGACTGGTAAAAGACACAGTGGTGGCAGGCAGAGGGGCGGTGAAGAAAAAGACCCTACCTTTGAGCCCCACCCCGATGGACACCAATGTACAAAAGATGTGATTAGATGAAAACTTTAAAGGAAGATTATTAAAAACCACAGATCAGATTCCTTACCTGCAGATATCCATTTAATCAGCATCACAGTGCCATTATGGCCATGACTTTACCTTATAATGCTAAAACCTGCTGACAGGTTCTCTTTAAACATGGTCACAAATTGGGGTCAAAATGCCACAATATAAAAGCATAAACTTCATTCCAATTGACTCCAATGTCATAATATGATTTATAAATTTTATTACACCTTGTGATTAAGATCTATGTACCAGATTATACAATCAAATAATTTTGCTTTTCCAACAGCACTGGAGATTTGTCTTCAGGAGCATGGCTACCAGCCTAACAACTTCCTGTGTGCCAGGTAGCGGTGGGCAAATGCTTCAAGGGAACCTGTCACTGGATGTTTATAATACTCACCTAACGGTCGGTGCGGATGTAGATGACGTAGAATGTGTCATCCACATTAGCTTCAGAAGAAGGAGGACAAAGATGGCCGAAAGAGGAGACGCAGACCTGGAGAACGGAGGCGCCCATTCGACCAGTCTGCTCTGCACCGACCGTTAGGTGAGTATTATAAACATCCGGTGACAGATTCCCTTTAATTGAAAGCTAAGACCAGTGGCCTCATCGCTCCAATGGTCTAAATTTAGCACTCTTCAATGCTTTACCTCTGCATCACTGATGGAAAGCAGTGACACTGGAGCTAACTGGAGCCAGTGTTCTAGACAGTCTTAGAGCAGGGTTTACAAGCTCTATTGGAAAAGAGCTTGAAAACATTGTGCTCCTTACCCCTTACCTATAAAACTGGCTACATCTGATAGACTGTAATAGTGGTTGATAGCTTAGGCAACGAGCAGTAAAGCAGTATGAGCAGTAAAACGAGCAGTACGGTACTGTCTCAAAATCACTAAAGTAGACAAAATCCCCAGACCTGGATGGCATACGCCCCCGAGTACTGCAGAAATTAAGTACAGTGATAGACCATTATTTTTAAGCTTCAAAGATTCCATAATAACAGGAACTGTACTGCATGACTGGCACATAGCAAATCTGGTGCCAATATTCAAAATGGGGACAAAATATGACCCTGGTAATTAAAGTGAGTAAGTTTAACTTCTGGTGTGTGTAAAATCCTTGAGAGTTTCCTAAGGAATGCTATATGGGAGTATGAAAAATAACCTCATAACCCAGTATCAACATGTGTTTATGAGAGATCGATCTTGTAAAACTAATCTCATCAGTTTATATGAGGAGGTAAGTTCCAGACTGGACCAGGGAAATGTACTGGATATTGTCTATATGCACTTTTTAAAGGCGTTTGGTACAGTGCCACACAAAAGGTTGGCAAATAAAATTATAATAATGTGAATAGGGGAAAATATGTGTAACTGGGTTAAGAAATGGCTCAGTAATAGTAAACAAAAGGTGGTTATTAATGCAACATACTTGTACTGAATTACAGTTAACATTGGGATACCACAGGGATCAGTATTGGGCCCTCTTCTTTTTAACATATGTATTAATGACTTTGTTGGAGGTATACAGAGTAGAAGTTCAATATTTGCAGATGATGTTAAATTCTGCAGGGTAATCAATACAGAGGAGTGTCATTTAATATTGCAGAGGGATTTATGTAAGCTGGAGGCATGGCCTGAGAAATGGTAATTGAAGTTAAATGTGGATAAGTGTAAGGTTATGCACTTGGGCAGAGGAAATAACATTTATAATTATTCACTCAATTTTAAAATACTGGGTTAAACTGTCACTGAAAACGATGTGGTTGTATGGGAGGGTGACAAACTCACCTTTGCAAGCCAGTGACAGGCAGCTGCTACCAAGGCTAATAATATAATGAGATGCATTAAAAGAGGCATAGATGCTCATGAAAATATAGTT
This sequence comes from Anomaloglossus baeobatrachus, assembly GCF_048569485.1. Lineage (NCBI taxonomy): Eukaryota > Metazoa > Chordata > Amphibia > Anura > Aromobatidae > Anomaloglossus > Anomaloglossus baeobatrachus. The sequence goes on along the minus strand of NC_134353.1, from coordinate 765,292,260 downwards.
TTACCCCTATACAAGTCACTAGTGTGAACACAATTAAAAGATTGCGTACAATTTTGTTCTCCAGTGGTCTCCACCCTAGAGCGGGTGCAGAGAAGAGCACCCAAGGTTATTAATCATGAGACCATGATTAAGACAGTTTGTTGAAACGCGTCTCTCTGACCTGGGCATCCTTTATTTTTATGCTGCATGTACCTTTTGGATTTTATGAAAAACTATCAATAAAGAAGACAACTTTTTAATATTCCATGTGATTGCGCTGGATTTATATTTTATATCTATTTGGAGACTTCTGACCATCCGTGCGCTGATCATCCACCACAGGACGATTATGGGACTGCAGCAGGCTTGGTGAGCTGATATTATCTATTTTTGCAAGGTTATTAAGATAATGGATGGACTGCAATACCAAGACAGGGTAATAAACTGTGGGTTATTCAGTTTGGAAAAATGAAGGCTTAGGGGCAATCTTATTACAATGTCTAAATATATGAGGGGACAATACAGAGTTCTCTCTAATGATCTTTGACACCTAGACGTGTGATTTTGCAATAGTTGGATTTTTTCCCTGCTTTCGAATACATCACGCTATAAAATGAATGGTGCCACTGAAAAGTACAACTTGTCCTGCAATAAAGCAAGCTCTAATATGGCTTAAAATAAAAAAGTAATGGCTCTTCGAGAAAGAAAGGAAAATTGAGAATACAAAAATGGAAAATAGCCATGTCAGGAAGGAATTAAATATCACGGGTGCGTCACGGTTGACAGACAACCCTGTGGTGCTCAGCTGCAAAAGATTGCTGCATTTGGCTGCACAAATTGCTCCTTCTCTGGTGTGAATGGAGTTCCATGTATTTCATCTGTCAGAGTTAACACTTTCCCCTTCAGGACCCTGCGGAATCCTTGGCAATTCAGCTCCTAATCCTTATCCCCACTCCCTGTGTCTATATATACCTGTATTTCCCCTTGGTTAGTTGCTGGCAATAGATTTACTCCTACGCTGTTCAGATAGCAAGCAGTCGGCTTGGAATCACCAGTGGGGACACGTTGCATGTTTCTGTACTTCTCCCAAAGTCATCCTAGAGATTGTTTGTCCATTTGTATTCCTCTATTTGTTTTGCCTGTGTGTTCTTTAGCACTTAGTGGGGTTGACAAGTGCTCATTCCATCCGGTCACTTCCTAGGGACCACTTCAGGGTCAGCCAGGGTCTAGATATCCTGCTCAGTGCAAAGGTGTGAAACCTATCTAGGGACGTCAGGGGAGATAGGGGCCAGCAGAAGGTTTTATCTGGGGGTCACCATCTTCTCCTTCCCTAGAGACAGGGTTCTCCTCTTTCCTCTCCTCCCTTTTCGTTGTTTGTCCAGTATTCCCCCATACCTAGCCTGATACATACATGGTCTGAAGTATCTTCTCTGACTCCACATATGCAGACAATATTGTGGCTATGAAAACTACTTTAAGGCTATGTGTACACTAGAAAAGTGATTTTTCTCAAGAAAATTTCTTGAGAAACTTCTGGGAGTTGAAGATTACCACACCTGCGGTAAAAAAATGCACCAAATCCGCGGGAAAAACGCATGCGTTTTTGCCGCGGTTTTGTCGCGGTTTTTCCGCAGGTTGGTCCCTGCGGTTTTTTTTATGCTGAACAGAAATAAATAATATAGATAATAGATAGATAATCGATAGATAGACAGATAATGGATAGAGGGAAAGATGAATAGATAGATAGATAGATGAGAAAGACCTATATAATGTCCCACCCCCCTGCATATTCTAAGCTGGCACCCTTTAGTGACTTTCATGTGGCACTAAAGGGTGCCTAGCCTTGTATTTAGCCAAAAAATAATTTAAAAGAAAAATGACGTGGGGTTCCCCCTATTTTTGTAGCCAGCTAGGGTAAAGCAGATGGCTGCAGCCTGCAAACCACAGCTGGCAGCTTCACCTTGGCTGGTAATCCAAAACAGAGGACACCCCACGCTGTTATTTTACATTAAATAATTTAAAACAAAAAACGTGGGGTCCCCCCCCCCAAATTGGATCACCAGCCAAGGTAAAGCGGACAGCTGGGGTCTGATATTCTCTGACTAGGGAGGTCCACTGTTATTGGACACTCCCCAGCCTAAAAATAGCAGGCTGTAGCCGCCCCAGAAGTGGCGCATCTATTAGACGTGCCAATCCTGGCACTTCGCCCCAACTCATCCCGTTGCCCTGGTGCTGTGGCAAACGGGGTAATATATGGGGTTGATGCCAGATGTGTAATGTCACCTGGCATCAAGCCCTGGGGTTCGTGATGTCACGCGTCTATCAGATACCCGACATCACCAACGCAGTCAGTAAGAAATAAAAAATAGACAACAAAAAAAGTTTTATTTGAAAAAAAACACTCCCCACATTCCCTCTTTCACCAATTTATTGACAAGAACAATCAAATCCTGGTCCAGCGTAATCCAATAAGGGGGGGGGTCCCACAGCGATCCATACCATAGTCCCTGTCCCAGTCCATGAAGAACAGAATGTTCCCCATTGGCTGGGAGAGCAATGCAGTGACCTGAGCTAACATCAATGGGTCAGCCCAGGTCACTGCAGGGCATGACAAGTGCTGCTGTCAGGAGGATAGATGAGATCATTACCTGCTGTGATGATCTCCTGCAGTCCTGCCATCAGCGCTGTCACTGCCTTCTATGCCCATCGCGTTCTCAGCAGTATCGCGAGAGCCCGTGACATCACCGCTAGTGACAGTCTCGCGCCGCTCGCGAGACGGGCATAGACAGCAGTGACAGCGGTGACGTCAGAAGGCAGGAGATCATCACAGCAGGTAATGATCTCATCTCACCTCGGCATCCCCGCGGCTGTGCGCACTAATGTGTGTCAGTGTCTGCCTGCGCTGCAGCATGACAAGCTGCTGATACTGCGGGCAGACACTGACACACAGCAGTGCCAGCAGCGGCGGGGCTGGAGCGGGACACAGACTGCACGGGCACCTGGATGTCACACGGAAGTGCTTCTGTGCGGCGTCCAGGGAGTGTGACGTGTGTGTTTACTCTTTTCCGCTTCTTCTTCCTGGCATAATGACATTCCTCCTTGCAAAACCGCAGGCAGTGATGAACATTACCGCAGGTAAATTGCGGCTATACCGGGGGTATAACACACATCATTTGCTACCTGCGGTATACCCCCGGTATTTCGCGATTACATTACAGTGAATGGAGTGAAATTCCGGGGGTATACCGCAGGTACCTGCGGAAAAAAAGTGACATGCACATTTTCTTGAGAAATTTTCTCAAGAAAATCTTCACACAGAATTTTCTTGAGAAAAAATGCAGCGTGCGCACAGCTATTTTTTTTTCCCATAGGTTTTTCTGGGAAATGTCTGCAGAAAGATTTCAAAGATTTCTCAAGAAATTTCCGCAGCAAAACGGCGGGTAAATCCGCGGGTAAAACGGCCTAGTGCGCACATAGCCTAATAGGGTCTAATTGAATTGCTTTAAAGAGAAATATATCTAAGAATGGGTGCATTTTCTTATCAGAATTTTAAGATAAATGTAGAGGAATGTAAAAGTTTGTTTTTTTCCCTCCATCCTCCAATTCTTCCTCCTCTCTAAGGTGGGTTTTGGTTTCTGGGGGTTTTATGCTGTTATGTTGATATCTTTTCTGTATTTACTATTTTTATAAATGGAAAAATTGAAAAACATTTATCTAAAAATGCAAACAAAGTATGGGGTATTGGTAAAGTACCCATGTCCTACTCATAGAAATCTATCAATACATGACAAAGATATTTTCAATTCTTTACATTCCTTAAAATTCTCTTTCTCTTTGGCTGTAACCTGACTTTGTACTGACACTGACTCACTTGTCTACCATGCCATGTCTGCCATTCCCAATGCTGCTACCACATTCAAATAACTCTCTTATCACTTCTAAATCATCTAAATCACAGGTATTCCCCTAACCATCTTCCCAGGATGATTGACCTCAGAGACCCCTGAACATGTAAAAGAGAAACATCGAACATTTGATATTGACATGTATCACCAAGCTACCTCTGTGCTGTGCATCCATTAGTTGGATACAAGGCCTATCTCTGCCGATGCTATTTCTCCACAATGTCCAAAATAGTCCAAAATAGTCAATAGGCTTGACTGTCTTCTCAATGAACTGATTTTCTCCCTCTGGTCTGTTGTGTGTGATGCTTTCCCTTTTACATAATCCGTCCTGTAACTGTGGTGGGGAGAGCCAGCTACTAACTGCCCACTCAGTGCCTCAAGCTGAGAGTTTGTGGCCTGAAATATCTGATCTGACTTTTCCCCAGGACTGATACTGATACTATGCACTCTGATCAAGCCTACTGTCCTTGATCTGGTCTCTTTGTGTGATTTGTGGGATTTTTTTTCTGGCCTAAGGATTTATTTCTGGGCTTAAGTGCACAAGATGCCTGGTCCTCAGTAACTGGCAGTCCTCAAGGAAAGCTTTTGTGCATTAACTTCCCTGAACTCTTGTAACAGCTGTTGTACATCAGACTATAACAATTATAGCCATCTCAAGACAGCCATCTTCCTGAGTTGAGCAATCAAGTCAACATACTTCATGAAGCAGCAATAGTACCGGCATCATACTTTCAGGACCTGTTACCACAATGTTGACACTCCAACCCCTCTTATAGCCATCACCATAATATGGTCTGATACCCAATCCTCCTATCAATTCACCGAGGTTCATCCATGATATTTACTCCCAAGCCTGTCATGTAGATCTCTCCCCTAGGCTAACATTTAGTACAACGTACCTGGAGTAAAGGAGAAGCCACAGGTCCATTTACACTATGTGATGAGCTACGTTAAACGATTGCCAACCAGCAACACGTTTCCTGGACGTTGATTAGATGTGCATTGAACAATCAGTAATAGATCATTCAGTGCACATAGACCACCATCATTCTGAGCATTGCAGGAGCACATTTATACTGCACAAGTATCATGAAAAGAACATTTCTAGGAATTCTCGTTCACAATATGCATACAGTGTAAAAGCACGTAGTTCAAGCTGCACTAACAATAGAAAAAGGAATATCATTAAGAAAGTCAAGGCTCATCTCAAGCATTGGGTAAACCTTGGGTAAACAACTTTAATGAATGCTGCCATGTGTACCCATGGTGTCTTAGAATAAATGGATGAAGTCATCTCTTTCCGCGACAATTCTAATTACAAAGTTAGGATTACTGAACTGCTGTCAGCTTAGTTTCGCCACACTTCACCTTAGTTACACAACTTGGAAAGAACTTTTGCCTGAGGCTCCGAGGTGCAGTCTACAATGTGTTATTGACCCATTTGCGACTAAATTTCTGAAAAAAGCCAATAGAACAATTGGAGTTGTTAAAAATACTAATGAATGCCCCTATTTATTATATTAATCACTGGACGGTACAAGATGAACACTTTCTTTTTGCCTTTTATATGCCTCACTCATCTTGGTATGTGTTGAATTATGTCACTCTTTAATGTTTGATTTTGTTAGTGTCCTCTAAATTGTAATGTGCTGCGGAATATGTTGGTGCTATAGAAATAAAAATTATTAATTAATGAAACTTACATGCTTTTATTTAATTTATCATAACTTGTCCAGCATATGACTAGAGAACAAAAGTAATTGTAAAGTTCCAATCATGAAGTTAACGTTAAAAGGCTTAGAGGTGTAGGCCTCCATAGGAACATAAGCATTATCACTTTGAAGCCATCATTTGGATGCTGAGATTTTAGAGTACTAAAAGTGTTCTCTAGTAAGGGGGGCACAGAGAAAGGGAGAAGATTGGGCTATTAGATTTTTAATGCTTGATCCATTATTTTCTCCTTCCACATAAGTTACCATGGCAGGTGACATGCAGAGGAGTTCAGTCCTTCCAATACAGTATATAGTGAAGGCTTGGAAAAATCATACTTCCATACATAAAAGGGAGATTTGCATAGAAGTATAAGGTGGCAAGATATCTTCCAATACAAAAGCAAATTCAATAGAGCCAGCCCCTTTTACTGCTGCACAATATCAAATTGCCGTTCAAATAGGTTTTTTTATAAGGTATATACAAAGTCCAAAAATGGATACAGCACTCACCATTAGAATTTGAACCTTTTAATTCCATATTTAAAATATAGTCCATGATCATTGGCGTAAAAAGGCTCTAGGGCTGCTTTGAACAGATCCAGCACTATGGCTGGTTCGAGTCCCATGTGATGCATCTACAAAAGCCCTAAAGCCTTTTTGCTCAAATAATCATGAAATATATTATACATTAGCTATTGAACCTGTTCTACGCCCAGGTGTTGATAATTTAGCATCGAGGCAGGACTTTGTGGGTAAGGTCTTTTTTTATCTATTCCTCCACTGGCAGCTTTCCTCCCCTTTATTAAAATGTGCGCTGCTGCCATCATGATCATTCCTATGCCCGGTGTGTGTTCAGTGCCATGTTCATGTTGTAATTTAATTCTTCACTAAAATGGAGCTGGAGTCAGTGTGTGTACATTCCGCCAATTCCAGTGTCATTTTATTAAAGACACTGTGTCTGTGAATATCATCTGAAACAAACTGGTGACATTTGCAGACAGTGTCTTCAATAAAAAGGCACTGGAGGTGGTGGTATACGCATGCCCTGACTCCGGCGCCATTTTATTGAAGTATTCAACTACAAGGTAAACATAGCACTACGCACGTGCCAGCCAAATGATTCCAGCTTGGGACAGAAGTATACTTCAACTGTGATAGACAGAATCCCCCCCCAAAAGTCCAGAAAATTACATTGCATGATTTTTAATAAAGTAATTTGCATTTTATTGCATAAAATAAATATTTGATGCAAAGAATAACAGAACTTAATATATAGTACAGTAACTTTTGTTTGCAATTACAGAGGTCAGACGTTTCTTGTAGTTCTTGAACAAGTTTGCACCCTTTTGGTCAGCACAGTGATGTAAGTGAGCTCAGCTGGCCCCCACATTGCTGTACCTGCTTCAGCAGATCCTACACTTCATTCTGCACAGGCTTCCTGCTCTAAGACACCACTGCCGGCCTCTTTAAACATCCAACACCGGGGCAACTTCTACAGAGACCCCACTCTCCCCGATGCAGAAGCCCTCCATCCCACAACCCTGGCCTGCAACACAGCGAGCTGGTCAGCAGCCTCCTTTTAGGAGCAACCATCTTCAGGTCACATGATCTCCACACACTGCTGACCTCACTCACCATGATGCGTGTGGTGTGGGTGGGCGGTTCCTCGCCTCTCCCCTCCCTCCCCATGATGCTAGTGTGGGTGGGTGGAGGTGACGGCCGGTGAATGCGCAGTCCTATGTTGACGTGAACATAGCACTGTGCACTGTGCATGCACTGGCTTAGCTTTGGATAGAAGGATGCGTTCAGCATTATACAGTGAATAGAAAATTATTGGTTACGCTTGATAAGGGTCTAGTTGTCTCTAGCAACCAATCAGAGCTCATCTTTCACTTTACCTTAGCAACTTCAATACCGAAAGCTGCAATCTGGTTGCTATAGGCAACAGAACGATCTTACTGTGAGGAAATCTTCATAAAGGAAGCCCCAGTTACTTTTGCAGTGGCTAACCTTTTTTATAAAAAAAAATAGGTCCTTTGGCCCACCAAATGGGTTGATCCCGGCTTCGGCCAACCAAACGGTTCAATCCATGCGTCAAACAGCATTATATATTGCATATGGGAAGTTCAGAATATACAGCTGTCGGTCAAGGAAGAGTTCACTCGACCGCTATCTGATTTATATAGTTTCTTCATTCAATGTAGGACAAATTCCCTTAAAGTGAACCTAACATCTGATACTTGCTGCCCAATATACATGCAGCATGTATCAGACACTGGCTGTATACTTTTAGTCAGGTACGTTTGACTTTCAAATTCTGTGGCAAGACAAGCGGGTCCCGACAGCTTCTCCCAGCCCACTCACCTGGAATGATAGGTCTATCCCAGCTATTGTATAGGGAGAGACATGTCACTCCAGGAGAGTGAGTTGGGAAAAGATGACAGAGACATGTCTGCCCGTCTACTCTTCCATGCGACTTAGTCCATGGCGGCTTTAAAAGTATATTTTTCTAAGTGCTTCAGAGTCATACATCCCTTGCTGAAATCTTGCAGCTGGTGTCATCACCTTCAATAAGGGAGAAATCTCTTGCAGGTTGTCAAAAAAATTATTATTTCTTCAACTTTAGTTTTTACCATGCAAATGGTTTTGTTTCCGTGAATGTTGATATTTTGGAATAACCATACAGAAAGGCTGCATTGTAGACCCATACAACTAAGGACCAACTTATTGTACTCTCATTGAAAATTACATCTAATTGTCCATTTTTCAATAGACAAAACATAAAATTTTGGACATGTCCATGTAACAAATACATTACAAGATCTGTGTTACATCCACAACATTTAGAACGCTTCCCTTTGTTCCCCTGGGCCAAATTAATAATAATTTAGAACACATGAATCTTCCCATGTGAATAGACATTAATGATGAGTAACGATCGATACATCGATTGGAAATGGAATGATTGCTGAGTGCACATTTATCTTTATCCTGTCTTGTTATCATTTGGTTGCTCATTTTTTATTTAGCTTTTTTATTGTTTACTATCATAATAATGAGATTGAATATTCTTTGCAGTTTTCCTTTGATTATACATTCAGCATTCTCTAGTTTACAACTTGACCCATGGTCACCTAGGTAAGGACTTACTTTTTTATCTGCAGTAAGATAAGCAATCTCTCTGATATCTGCTAGCTGGCGTTTGTTTTTAGTGGTTACTTATTAATGTGAAAGTGCTGTGAATGGTACTTTTGAACCTCTAGACTTTGGTGTTTTGGTTTGCTTCTCACACTAAATACAATACCCTACTCATTCATACCTGAAAGTCATCACCTTAAGCACCAGATTTCTACATTCGGTTCTTGGTCTATTATATATCAGCTAAGATAACCTAATAGAACTGATGAATAACCTTTTATTTTATAACTATATCACACTTAAAGGGAACCAACCAGTTGGATTGTCATACATAAATTAAAGCCAGTGATTTACTGGCACTAGGATGCTGAACCTAAGCATACCATTTGTTTAGAGACTGGATATTTTATTTTAGAAATATTTGCAAGTAAAGTTCCAGCAATGCACTGCTATTTGATTGACAGGTGCAACAGGAAGGGAACATGAGGGTCAAGTCTTGCTATCTATTCCCACCCCTGTCTGTCTGCCTGGCCTTCCTCATCCTGTCACCGTCATAAACATTAATTCCGGTGCAGGCAGCAGACAGGGGAATAGATAGCAAGACACAACCCACATATTCCTTTTCTGTTGCACCTATCAATCAAATAGCAGTGCATTGCTGGAACTTTACTTGCACATATTTCTGAAATAAAACATCCAATCTCTGAACAAAAGCTATGCTTACATTCAGCATTCTAGCGCCAGTATAGCACTGGCTTTAATTTATGTATGAAAATCCTACTAGTTGGTTCTCTTTAAGCCACTCTATTGTGATAGCTACCTTCTGAGCGACTACAGCTAAACCGTTTATTGTATAATGATTCTTTTTAACGAGACAGGAGTAAAGCCTTATTTATGTCCAATACTGAGGATGAGCTCTCCTAAATATCTTTTTAGATCAAAAGGAAGGTCATAGCATACTTCAAGGGAGAGCAGAAACATTTCTTAATACCGTCATAAGAAATATTTCCAATCTGCAAATGATGAAAATCAGCTTTACCAGGAGACGTCTTTATGAATAATATTTGGATTATCTGAATAAATTATCATGAAGTATATGCTTTAATCATCAAAGAAAGACTTGTTAAAGTTCCCTTGTAGAAAAAAAACACATCAGATTTTTCCTGCATCTTGCAGAATTTTTTTATTGATACATTATTAAACAATTTCTGCCATTTTTTATGCCTTATAGGAAAGCATAGCTGAAAATAAGAGAAAAATATCATACACAGAATGGCAGTGGCAAGCACACCCCGGCACTTTCAAAGGTGGAAAAGTCGACTGTAGAGCAAAGTGCTAAATTGTTCTACGAGCCGCCAATAACAAAGCTGTGAGCAGTGACTGTACCCGAGTATCACTAAAACCCAGTGGATCCCAGGAGAAATATCTATCAATCTGCTGACTAAAGGGCCCATTACACGCGTCTATTTATTGGGAGATATGTCGTCGGGGTCACGGATTCTGTAACGTACATCCGGCATCGTTTACGACGTCGTTGCGTGTGACACCTACAAGCGACTCTGAATGATTGGAAATAGGATGAAAATCGTGGATCGTTGACACGTCGTTCATTTTTAAAATAATTTTCATTTTGGGGAAGCAGCCGACATATTGCTCCGTTTGACACCCTGCCAACATCGAACAACATTCAAACGACTGGGTTCAACAATATATCGTTGATCGCTGATGCGTCAATTTTGAGATCGTTACGTGTTACAGCAACTAAACGACCTACAAGTGATACCGGCAAATTGTAATTCGATCTGGGTGTATCACGTCGCACATGCGATTGTCAGATAAATTGTAGCGTGTAACGGGCCCTTAACTGCACATCAATAGCATTAACTGACAGGACAGGTTTCCTTTAAATAATGTTGCTGCAAATGTTCTATGTTATAGTGGTTTTGTTTGTTTTTTTTTATTTTAGAGTGATTTATATTTACTCTCAAACTTAACAATAGCATTATTTCTTTGTCTGGTTCCAGTTGTCTGGTTCATAACTGAGAGATCCGTTGACTATTATTTTGCTCCAGGCAATGTATCATTAATAAGCATGCTGGTATCAAGAGAGTAAATGTATCTCCACACTTTCATTGTTTTTAAAGTTCATAATTAAAGAAATATGCAAGAACAAGCAAGGTCTAGTGAAATATAACTTAAAGAGGACCTGTCACCAGATTTCACAAAACAAACTGTGTATGTTATTGGTGTTAGTATATGCAGCAGAAAAGGACTTCTTTATATGTGTGAAGGAGGACTTTATGCTGATCTAACAGTAGATGGCGATTTTGTGTAGTTTTCTTCACTGTGTTGTAGAAAGTCTATTGTGTTCTTTTTGGTTTTGCTTTCTTTTTCTGATACAATGCTGTATGACTGTGCTTATCATTACCTCATGTTCTCTCAGGAGTAAAGAGTTTGTTATCCCATGTAATCGGCTCTGTGAACTTTCTTCTGCAGCTGGGAAGCTAGAAGCTGTGCGACAGGTTATGGGCCCAGGCACACAAAGATCCCAGGTATCCCAAAATCCCAAGAATCCCAGGCACCCCCAAATATTCCCAGGCAACCAAAGATCCCAGATACCCAAGTTCCCAGATACCCAGGACACCGGAAAGCTCAGCAAGACCCTGGTGAATGCAGAAGAATTCTTCAGAACAATTCTTTCCAAACAAGTAAGACAAGTTAATAATGATGATTAGCACAGAGCTAAAACTCACAGTAGCTAAGCTGAATAATGAGAACTATCAGTTATGGAAGTTCAAAGTGGAGATGTTATTGTCTAAAGATGATTTATGGGAAGTAATCACTACAGATATACCTAATGATAATAATCAGACATGGGATAAGAAAAATAGACAAGCAAGAGCTATTATCAGGCTATTAGTGGAAGATTCTCAATTAATACACATAAGGAATGAGGATACAGCACAGGGGATGTGGGAAGCATGAAGAAAGCATGAAGAAAGCTACATGAAAGACCCAGCTTAAATCACAAGTTATCTCTGCTAAGAAAGCTTTGCAGTGTGAGACTGAGTGTAGACAGTGACATGCAGAAGCAAGCATATATTCTCTATGATGGAAGTGATATCACAGCTGAGATCAATTGGTGAACATATTAAGGATAGTCACATACCAGCAATATTATTGTGCAGTTTACCGGATTCATACACTGCTTTAATAAATGCACTGGAGACAAGATCTGAAACAGACATTATATCAGAGTTTTTGAAGACCAGACTCATAGATGAATATCAAAGAAGGAAAGAGCAAACAAATGATTCTACTGAAAAAGATGGTGCAAATGCTCTTAAAGCTACAGAATCAAAGAGACAAGAAATAAAGATGTCGCGGGCGGAGGAGGGGACACTGCGCTCTCCCACTTTTCGGGTCCGGCTGCTGCTGCTCGGTGGTGGCTCGAGCGGTGGGCCGGATCCCGGGGACTCGAGCGGCGTTCCTCGCCCGTGAGTGAAAAGGGGATTTGATTGTGGGGATTTGATATTGTCCGTGACGCCACCCACGGTTGTGGTGAGTTTGGTGACACCACCACTGCTCTGGATGGGGATCCCGGGAGCGATGACAGAGAGCAGCTTGGATGTTGGTTCTCCCCTCCGTGGGTAGGGGGGTTGGTTGTCCCGGGGCCCGGTGAGGGGGGTAGGTTTGGATGGCAGGCGGGGTACGGGGCCTGGCGAGGTGCAGGGTCGCGGGGGCAGCGCTGTGCCGCACGGCACGGTGGTACTCACTCAGCCAATGATGTACACAGAGTCTCCGGTAAAACAAGCGGCTGGATGGATGGGTCCCACAGACGGCTGCGGTGTTTCTACTCCCGGCAGGTTGATGGTGACTGCCTTTCCCTGCACCTGTGTAGTGTAAACGATTCCAATGGGTTCCCACCGGTAACCCGCTCCCCAGCTTGGATATGTGCTGAAGCAGTCCCTTTTGCCCGCAGGCTCTGGCCCTGGGAACTTTAGCCTTGGCGGTGACTGTGTTTCCCTCTAACGGTTGGACTGTTGCCTTCTGTCGGGACTTGGCTGCTGGGAAACCCAGGAGGTTCCCTTCGCTAACGGATTTGACAAATTGCACGGCGACTCCTAGCCTTGCCGGGGTCCGTAAGCCCCAGCCGGATGGTGCTGGCTTCTCTTTGCGTACCGGTCCGGTACCGCCGGGCCACCGCCCGTCCACGGTCCTTACGGCTAGCTCCAATAGGCCTCTCCTGCAGACGGTCACCACCGTCTGCCAACCTTGCTGTTCCATCCGGGCCACACACCCGGACCAACTTCAGACTCCTCAACTGCCACTTCACTTCCACCACTCAACTCCACTGCCCACTAACTAACTGCTCTGCTTTTCCCGCCTCCAGGACTGTGAACTCCTCGGTGGGTGGGACCAACCGCCTGGCCCACCCCCTGGTGTGGACATCAGCCCCTGGAGGGAGGCAACAAGGATTTTGTTTGACTTAGGTGTGCCTGACCGGGAGTGTGGGGTGTGTTGGTGTAGTACCTGTGATGTCCTGGCTTGTCCAGGGCGCCACAAAGAGACAAGAGAATGTTTCAGATGTAAGAAAAAGGGACATTTAAAGAAAGACTGTACTATATGGAACAACAGAAATTACACAATAAAGAGAATACACAGCAGGTGAAAAACACAAGTTCTGATTCATGTGTAAATGATTGGAATGGCACATTTAAAGTAACTGATAAGAAATCATCAGGTTGGTTTATTGACTTAAGGCCGCTTTACACGCTGCGATATCAGTACCGATATCGCTAGCGTGGGTACCCGCCCCCATCTGTTGTGCTACACGGGCAAATCGCTGCCCGTGCCGCACAACATTGCCCAGAGCCGTCACACATACTTACCTGCCTAGCGACATCGCTGTGACCGGCGAACCGCCTCCTTTATAAGGGGACGGTTCGTTCAGCGTCACAGCGATGTCACAGCTGCATCACTGAACCGCCGCCCAATAGAAGCGGAGGGGCGGAGATTGGCGGGACGTAACATCCCGCCCACCTCCTTCCTTCCGCATAGCGGCCGGGAGGCAGATAAGGAGAGGTTCCTCGTTCCTGCGGTGTCACACGGAGGAACAACTTCGTTACTGCTGCAGTAACGATTTTTGAGAAAGGACCCCCATGTCACCGATGAGCGATTTTGCACGTTTTTCCGACGATGCAAAATCGCTCATAGGTGTCACACGCAACGGCATCGCTAATGCGGCCGGATGTGCGTCACCAATTCCGTGACCCCAACGAGTTCGCATTAGCGATGTCGTAGCGTGTAAAGCCCCCTTAAGGAACAACAAGTCATATGACAAGTAATAAAAGTTTATTTACTGAACTTGATTTAAATAAGAAGGAAGCCATTTATCTTGCAGATGGGAAAAAAATAACTGCGGAAGGTATTGGACAAGAAATGCTAATGTCGAGCCCCGGGCAGCCGGGCTGCTCGGATCCAGACGGTCGGTGGCTCAAGGGGTTCCGGATCCGGGGGCACTGTCTATCAGTTTTAAATAAAAGAGAAAATAAAATAAAAATAGTCCGACTACGCCACTCACGGTGTGCGGCCAGGGATGGTAGGACCGCCGCTGCGGATTCCCGCTGGGATGATGGATGGGGGCAGCGTGGATAGTGGAGCCCTCCGTGAGTAGAGCTTTTCCCCAGGGGTAGGTGAGGGGTTAACGTGGAGGGGCAGGGAAATAATTCAGTCCAGACAGGGGAGAGCAGTTTGGTCGCTTTACTAACAGCTGGGTTTACACCCTGGAGACATGCTGGATCCCAGGTGCACCCGAGTCCTGTGTCCCTGTGCCAGCTGACCTGGGGCCACTCACCCATCGATGCACTCGTGTGTGTGTGTGTGGGTTCTCCATGGCGTGGAGCACTTGGAGGTCCGCCTGGTGTCTGGGTCCTGCCTGCATGAGAGGACACACACAAGCTAGGGACCCCAACGTAGAGAAATACTTTGGCGTAGTGTTGGGGCTCTTCTGCATTGATCAATTCAGTAGCTAAATTTCTCTTTATTCATATATTCATGGCAGTAATGCAGGTTCCATTTTTCACATTTCATTCTTACAAATAGCTATTGAATTTTTCATGTCAGTATTCACACAGCAGTTTCTGCTATTCCATGTATTCCCCTTCCATAGTCACTGGTGTGCATACCTTATCTCCCCATAGTGATGTTTTTTAGGTTTTTTGCACCCAGTTCAGACATAGAATGGAGTTCCAAACGTTATTCCTTAATGTTAGTAGTTTTTCGTTTGTGAACCCTCCCCATACACACCTATTGCCAATCCACATTATACGCATATATAGCCTGGGTCTCAGCGTCCCATACACGGTAAGTTTTTTAACTGCATGAGAGGACACACACAAGCTAGGGACCCCAACGTAGAGAAATACTTTGGCGTAGTGTTGGGGCTCTTCTGCATTGATCAATTCAGTAGCTAAATTTCTCTTTATTCATATATTCATGGCAGTAATGCAGGTTCCATTTTTCACATTTCATTCTTACAAATAGCTATTGAATTTTTCATGTCAGTATTCACACAGCAGTTTCTGCTATTCCATGTATTCCCCTTCCATAGTCACTGGTGTGCATACCTTATCTCCCCATAGTGATGTTTTTTAGGTTTTTTGCACCCAGTTCAGACATAGAATGGAGTTCCAAACGTTATTCCTTAATGTTAGTAGTTTTTCGTTTGTGAACCCTCCCCATACACACCTATTGCCAATCCACATTATACGCATATATAGCCTGGGTCTCAGCGTCCCATACACGGTAAGTTTTTTAACTGCATGAGAGGACACACACAAGCTAGGGACCCCAACGTAGAGAAATACTTTGGCGTAGTGTTGGGGCTCTTCTGCATTGATCAATTCAGTAGCTAAATTTCTCTTTATTCATATATTCATGGCAGTAATGCAGGTTCCATTTTTCACATTTCATTCTTACAAATAGCTATTGAATTTTTCATGTCAGTATTCACACAGCAGTTTCTGCTTTTCCATGTATTCCCCTTCCATAGTCACTGGTGTGCATACCTTATCTCCCCATAGTGATGTTTTTTAGGTTTTTTGCACCCAGTTCAGACATAGAATGGAGTTCCAAACGTTATTCCTTAATGTTAGTAGTTTTTCGTTTGTGAACCCTCCCCATACACACCTATTGCCAATCCACATTATACGCATATATAGCCTGGGTCTCAGCGTCCCATACACGGTAAGTTTTTTAACTGCATGAGAGGACACACACAAGCTAGGGACCCCAACGTAGAGAAATACTTTGGCGTAGTGTTGGGGCTCTTCTGCATTGATCAATTCAGTAGCTAAATTTCTCTTTATTCATATATTCATGGCAGTAATGCAGGTTCCATTTTTCACATTTCATTCTTACAAATAGCTATTGAATTTTTCATGTCAGTATTCACACAGCAGTTTCTGCTATTCCATGTATTCCCCTTCCATAGTCACTGGTGTGCATACCTTATCTCCCCATAGTGATGTTTTTTAGGTTTTTTGCACCCAGTTCAGACATAGAATGGAGTTCCAAACGTTATTCCTTAATGTTAGTAGTTTTTCGTTTGTGAACCCTCCCCATACACACCTATTGCCAATCCACATTATACGCATATATAGCCTGGGTCTCAGCGTCCCATACACGGTAAGTTTTTTAACTGCATGAGAGGACACACACAAGCTAGGGACCCCAACGTAGAGAAATACTTTGGCGTAGTGTTGGGGCTCTTCTGCATTGATCAATTCAGTAGCTAAATTTCTCTTTATTCATATATTCATGGCAGTAATGCAGGTTCCATTTTTCACATTTCATTCTTACAAATAGCTATTGAATTTTTCATGTCAGTATTCACACAGCAGTTTCTGCTATTCCATGTATTCCCCTTCCATAGTCACTGGTGTGCATACCTTATCTCCCCATAGTGATGTTTTTTAGGTTTTTTGCACCCAGTTCAGACATAGAATGGAGTTCCAAACGTTATTCCTTAATGTTAGTAGTTTTTCGTTTGTGAACCCTCCCCATACACACCTATTGCCAATCCACATTATACGCATATATAGCCTGGGTCTCAGCGTCCCATACACGGTAAGTTTTTTAACTGCATGAGAGGACACACACAAGCTAGGGACCCCAACGTAGAGAAATACTTTGGCGTAGTGTTGGGGCTCTTCTGCATTGATCAATTCAGTAGCTAAATTTCTCTTTATTCATATATTCATGGCAGTAATGCAGGTTCCATTTTTCACATTTCATTCTTACAAATAGCTATTGAATTTTTCATGTCAGTATTCACACAGCAGTTTCTGCTATTCCATGTATTCCCCTTCCATAGTCACTGGTGTGCATACCTTATCTCCCCATAGTGATGTTTTTTAGGTTTTTTGCACCCAGTTCAGACATAGAATGGAGTTCCAAACGTTATTCCTTAATGAAAATGGGTCCTGCCTCAGGCAGCTTTGACTATTTAAGGGAATATGTCCCAGTCCTCCCCTCGCTGCTGATGCCTCGGACGTTAGTGGTGGCAGATGAGTCCTGAAAACCCACCCGCCTGGCAGAGTTAACAGATGCCTTGAAGTCCTGGTCTGTTCTGGGATCTGAACCCTGTGCGTGCAAAGTACTGGGAGCTCTGAATTTCTACTCCCACAGGTTTCCACTGTCCCTTGAGCTTGATCTCCCACTCTCCAGCTACTTTCTCCTCTGAGTGGCTGATCTTTCTCCTCAGGTCCTGGCGGAGTCTTTACTACTACTCCGCCGGGGCTTTCTTACGCCTCACTTTTCTTTCCAGTTTCCTTCCATTTTTTTTGTGTCTCAAGATTCACTTGTCTGTCTTGACACCTTTGCTGTCAACTCTCTCCTTCTTACTACTGCTCCCTTCTCACTCCTCTCCACAACTCTCAACTCACTCTCTCCCTTCTCTTCCGCTGTTTAACCACACTCCCCAGGTCACTCGCTCCTCCCCCAGGTCTGGTCTCTCCCTCCCCAGTTGGCTGCCTGTTAGCTCACAGTTCCTAGCCCTGTCACCTGGTGCTAAGGGAGTCCACCAACCTGGTTCTGAGTGTAAGTGTCCTGGTGTGCTGGTGTGAGTAGTGACTGACACAGTTATGCAGGACCTGAGCTGTTATAGTGATGTTACCTTGTTTTGTGACACCTGGTTACCACAGGGGCATCACACTAAACTTGAAAATTCAGCTCACCACCACCTGACCTTTTCATTACCCAGACTCGTAAAACAGCCCTGCCCCGGCCGTGGAGCAAACACTGAAGGAAATAGTCCAGCTGGGTGCAATAACAGTGTTTCTTTATTCGTGCATGAACAGACAGTGCACAACTAATGTTTACGCGTTTCTGGCTTAGCGCCCTTAGTCATGACTAAGGGCGCTAAGCCAAAAACGCGTAAACGTTAGTTGTGCACTGTCTGTTCATGCACAGCTAAAAAAACACTGTTATTGCACCCAGCTGGACTATTTCCTTCAGTGTCACGCTAAACTGTTCTAATAAGGCATGATTCAAAAATACTTGTGCAGGAAGTGTTATATGTTCCAGGATTAGAAGGAGGACTGTTATCTGTAAAACGTCTAACATCTAAAGGACTTACTGTAAAGTTCAAAGAAGATGAATGTACAATCTTAGCGAAAAATAAGTTAAAAACCAATGTCAAGGCAGATGAACAATTATATCATCTAGACACATTAAAGGGACAGATAAAGTTGTGTACACATGATCACAAGAATTATATTCACATGTGGCATAGACGTCTAGGACACAGGCATCCTGAAAGTATAATAGAGCTATAATAGAAAAAATTGACAAAGGATCTATTGATATCTGATTGCTCAATTACCATAATATGTGAATGTTGTATAAAATATAAAGCTACAAGAATATCTATACCTAAAGAAAGTGAAACAAAAAGCACAAGGCCACTTGATTTCGTGCATACTGACGCATGTAAACCCATGAAAGTGACTACATCAGGAGGCACTAGATATATAGTGACTTTTATAGATGACTACTCAAGATACACAGTCACATACTTGATCAAGAACAAAAGTTAAGTTTTCAATAAATTAGTAGACCTTATGACAAAGTCCAATAACTAGTTTCAAAGGAAGCTAATTGTCATTAGAAGTGATAATGGAGGTGAATTCACAGGACACGAAATAGAAAACTACTTAAGACAAAATGGTATAGAACATCAAAAGACTGTTCCATACACACCTGAACAAAATGGAGTAGCAGAAAGAAAAAACAAAACTCTGACTGAAATGATAAGATGTATGCTAACAGATTCCAAACTATCAGAGAAATATTGGGGTGACGCAGCAATGACAGCTACTTACCTACAAAACCGACTTTTTTCTAGAAAACTGAAAAACCCCCATATGAACTGTGGCAGGGTAAGAAACCAAGTGTGGATCATTTAAGAGTTTTTCAATGTAAAGTTTTTGTATTTATTCCAACAGAAAAATGTTCCAAACTTCAAAACAGATCCAAAGAAGGAATATTTGTTGGATATAGTGTAAATCGCAAAGGATATAGAATCCTAGATCCCAAAACAGACAGTTACTTTGAGTAACAGTGTGACATTCATTGCGGATCTAAATGAAGACACTATGATTTCACTAGAAACAAAAAATGAGAAAAACAGCAATGATATAACTGAAAGAACATCTGATGAAAAAGAAGTTGAAATTCATAAAAACAGAATACTAAAAATGAAGAGATACAACTACAAACAGACAGAACCAAGACGTTCAAAAAGAGAAAACTAAGGAAAACCACCAATACGTCTTGAATACAAGGCAAGTACAAGCAAAATTTATGAGCCTACCTCTTGGGAAGACATATCTCGACATCCTGAAGAAGAAGCTATTAAATGGATAAAGGCAACAGAAAAAGAAATAAAATCCATGCATGACTTAAAGACATGGACACTGACAGAATTACCAGAAGGAAGGAAAGCTATAGGATGTAAATGGGTTTTTAAAATAGAATACCAAACAGATGGCAAAGCTGAACGATACCGAGCAAGACTCGTAGCTAAAGGTTATTCTCAAAAATATGGAGAAGACTATGATGAAACATTTGCTCCAGTTGTCAAACATACTACAATAAGAACTTTATTTGCAGTTGCAGTAATGAAACAAATGGAGTTGAAGCATCTGGACGTAAAGACAGCATTTTTGAATGGAGATTTAACAGAAGATATTTACATGGAACAACCACCAGGATTCAAAGATAAAAGTAACCCGAAAATGGTTTGTAAACTACAGAAACTATATACGGTTTAAAACAAGCTGCTAAAGCGTGTAATGATAAAATCACAGAAGTGCTCACAAATGAAAAATTTCAAAGAAGCAAAGCTGATCCTTGCCTATACACAAAAAGACTGATGGACAGATGAATCTATGTACTCATAAATGTTGATGATATTTTAGTTTGTTTTGCAAAAAAAAGGGATAAAGAGGACATACTAAGAATTCTGAATCAACATTTCGAGATCAAAGACTTGGGAAATGTGAAACTCTGCCTAGGAATACAGATAGAAAGAGAAGAAGATGGAAGTACTTAATCAAAATCACATGATTCAAGACATAATCGAAACATTTGGATTGAAGGATGCAAAAACAGTAACGTCTTCAATTAAAGAGATGAATAGCGAGCAAAATGTGTTGCCAAATAATGAAGAGTACAGAATGGCAATGGGAAAATTACTGTATCTAGCAACTGTTAAAAGGCCAGACATCGCAGTAGCAGTAGGAATTCTGAGTAGAAAAGTGTCGAAGCCAAACAAAAAGGATTGGAATGCCGTGAAGAGATTAATATGTTATTTGAAAGGAACTAGCAATGTTAAACTGAAATTACCTACAAGTGATAAATGCATTTTAACTGGATATGTTGATGCAGATTGGGGTGGAGATCCAACTAACAGGAAATCTACTAATTGTTATCTTTTCTTTCTCTCAGGTGGACCAATTAGTTGGACTAGTAAAAAGAAATCTATAGTAACACTGTCGTCAACAGAAGCAGAATATGTTGCAGCCGCACATGCGAGTCAAGAAGTTTTATGGTTAAGACAATTGCTAACAGACCTAGGACAACCACAGTTGGAACCAACAAAAATAAATGAGGACAATCAAGGATGTCTTGTTCTTGCACAGATGGAAAGAGTTAACCCAAGAACCAAGCACATTGATGTGAAGTATCATTTCTTGAGGGATCGCCAGGAACAAGAAATCCTGAAATTACAATATTGCCCAACTGAAGATATGACAGCAGATATTTTCACAAAGGTATTGAATGCTGAAAGACATCAGAGATTAATGAAGAAATTAGGCTTAACTGAATAAGTTCGTACTGTTGAGAAAGGGTGTTGGTATATGCAACAGAAAAGGACTTTTTTATATGTGTGAAGGGGGACTTTATGCTGATCTAACAGTAGATGACGATGTTGTGTAGTTTTCCTTACTGTGTTGCAGAAAGTCTCATGTGTTCTTTTTGTTTTCGCTTTTTCTGATGCAATGCTGTATGACTGTGCTTATTATTAGCTCATGTTCTTTCAGGAGTAAAGATTTTGTTATCCCATGTAATCTTCTCTGTGAACTTTCTTCTGCAACTGGAAAGCTAGAAGCTGTGCTGTGCAACAATTGGAAAGATCTCTTAGACCTGATAATGATGCTGTATTTAGATGTCAGAATGGCTGTATAATCTTTTATGAAAGTTGACTTCACTCTCTGCCCACCGACGCTGATTAATAATGTCACGCTGTACTCTAAGATGCACAATAGCAGTACAACGCAGTAATGTGGGACTGAGAGGATTCCTGAAACTACCCGAGAAGGTAGTTAGCTGGTAAACCACTAGGGGGCGTTAGAGTGGAGAAAACGTATGAGCAGAGAATTCCCTATCAGACATAATACTAGTCAAGCCCACCAGATGGCAGTAGAATCGTCAGAAAGCCATGTCACAACATAAGGTCTTGTAAATACACAGGGGAAAGCAAACAGTCAGTAGCCGGGAAATCAGAACTTAGAAGCGAGGGAGAATGGGAAGACAAGACAGAATCAAGGTACACAGATAAGGAACGAACAGGGAGACAGCGGGAGAGACACTGACAAGACGGAAACAGAGAACAGAGGAGGTTAACAACAGGTCAGGTGAACATGGAGGTCAGGCGGGGGGCAGGGCAGACAACAGGTCACTCACGAGCAGAACACAGCAGAGCCAGAAATATCACTGGCGTAGTCCCAGAGAAACAGTGCCCTAATAAAGCAGCCTGACCTCCAGAATGAGGCAGGAAGGATTAACCCCTAACGTGACCTGTATCAGAAGTGAAACAAAAAAAAAGGCTCAGCTGCAGCTGAGCCGAGAGTGAATCATGACAGATAGGCTCTCAGTGTGTCTCTCCTCCTTGCTGCTGACATTGACAGGTTCTCAGAATCCCTACTCCCTGCTGCTGACATCTCACACTGCTTTGTACAATCTACCACTATCAGACAGGCTGAGTGGGCAGAGATTCTCAACAGATCTAATAGAAATATGCCGTTCCCATTATGAAATCTGCTGACAGATTGACTTTAAAGGGAACCTGTCAGGTAAAATATGCACCCAGAACCACGAGCAGTTCTGGGTGCATATTAGTGATTTCTGCCTAGCAGTCCCTGTATATGTGGTGCCCCTGCGGCTTCAGGCGTCACAGGGTACTGCACCCCCATTAGGGTGTAGTGCTCATCCTGGGTCCGAGGTAGGTCGAGGCTGGTTTTCACATACGCATACATACAGTCAATGGGTTGCCCTCCCCAATGGGGACTGCGCCAGGGTCGGATCACAATAGGGGGTCACTACAGCGGTGGGTTTACAGGACGCCACCGCACCAGCGGCTCCCCAGATCCACTGGACTGGGGACTCAGGGTCAGGGAGAAGCAACCACCAGGGGGAGTCAGGAGCACACATTGGGAAGAGCAGGTTGACCTAGTGAGAGTAGTGAACCAGTCGATGGCAGTGGCTGGGGGCAACAGCTCAGAACACACAACAGAACTAGAACAGAGAATTCAGCTTCAGACAGAACAGAGCGGACGTGCCGCAAGTAGCTCTGTGGGACAAGGCGTTCAACACAGTTGCTGGAGTGAAGCAGGGCAGCTGCTTCCACAGGACTAGCGCAGTCGGGATACAGAATCCTAGGGCAGAGATACTTCACGTTGTATACCAACTATTCATGGGTCGTTGGGAACGGCTACAGAAAGTAACCGGACCCGTCCCTTGAGCCTGCAGCAAATAGCACATAGGATCCGGGGTTGAGGACCAGTCTCATAATGGAACCACGCTATCAGCATACAAAACGGGACACACTTTACTGACACCGGGACCTTCAAGTGCTTCACACCACGGGGGTCCAATACTTAGCGCATAAAAGGAGGAGAGAGCTCACAGGCTGACACACACACCAGAGTTGACCTTTCATGGATCCGGGATCGGCTGGAGCCCATCGTGGTAGAGAACGGTACCTCAGGCAGCGTCTGAAAGACTTGTGAGTAAAAACACCCTCTTTCTGCCTCTCCTTTAACCGGCGCCTGTGCCCAGCACTGCGGCGCTAACGGGGACTACCACTACTACCCCCGCATCCTCCCCGGGGTAATCCAGCTCCATCTGTGGGGAGCGACACCATCCCGGCTGCACTTAACATCTGCCCCGGTGAGAGACCCTGCAGCGGCGGCCCCATCCTTGCCGCGTACCACAGGTGGCGTCATGACGATCCTAATAGACTTTCCTAACCCCGACTTCTACCTCCATCCTGCCTGCCACCCTCCAATCCTCCTTCCTGTACGCCTCAGGGTAACAGAACCGGGCCAGGCCACCCCGTGACAATGTAGAGGATTGTCAACGATTAGGTTAAAACACCTGCCCCATGGGGTGTTCCACATACACTAGCATAGATAAAGAGATCTTTAGAAAAGTATTTCTAATGATCGTATATTATATGCTAATAAGCATGGGGACTAGTCCCGAGGGCATTTGTTCCCTTAGCTAGTCAGCCCACATAGTATGGTAGCACGCCCCTGTGGGTATACTAACATGCTAATGAATGCGCATCGACGCTGCCCATACCTCATTGTTCATGGCGGCCGGTGGAGGATGGATGCGCCCTGCGCATGATCTGGAGTCCTTAGCACTTCTGGTCATGCGCACTGTACCTCACTGAAGCCGGGAAGCTTACACCTGGCGTCAATTTGGTGAACATGATCGGAAGTCCCGGGTACGCCGGATCCTGCGCAGAACACATCCATCCTCCGCCGGTCGCCATGAACAGTGAGGTATGTGCATATCGCTGCGTATTCATTAGCATATTAGTACGCCCACAGGCGCGTGCTACCATGCTATCTGGGCCGACTAGCTAAGGGAAAAAAAACGCCCTTGGGACTAGTACTCACGCTCATTAGCATATAATATACGATCTTTAGAAATACTTTTTCTAAAGATCCCTTTATCTATGCTAGTGCATACAGGGATGGTTAGGCAGGAATCACTAACATGCACCCAGAACTGCTTGTGGCTCTGGGTGCATATTGCACCTGACAGGTTCACTTTAAGTAGAAACCTAATGAAAAGTTACACAGGTTACATTTTGAGATTTAGACCATGCGTAACATGAATGTATATTGTTTTGGGGTTACTATAACTTACGAGGTTAAAGCTGCATATTTCAGAGCCTTCAACAGCTAACAATTCAACTTCCACTGTCCATATGCTTTATGCAGATGTTTAAAAACCTTTTTAATTACAAATAAAGAGAGGGGGAAAGGAGAGTATATGAAGAGAGGGGAGTGAGAGAAAAGAGAGCGAGAGGACAAAGGAGAGAGGAGAGGTGAGGTTAGAGAGATGAGAAAGAGGGGGAAGAAGAAAGCAGAGCGAAAAATGTACTTTTATAGAAACCACGGAGAAGAAAATTCTAAATATTTAGTTTAAACCCCTTCACCTCCCCAGCCTGTTTGCACCTTACTAACAAGGCCAAGTTTTACTATTCTGACCGACGTCATTTTATGAGATAATAACTCTAGAAAGTGTCAATGGATCCCAGTGATTATGCCACTATTATTTTGTGACACTGACACGTTTGTCACTACATGCCTAGTGACTAGTGACAGGCTCAGGGTTAGTCTTTGTTTTACCATCTGAGACCATACATTTTAAACATGTTTTTTCCTTTTGGCAGTATCAGGGTTAATGTCAGTTTTGCTTTGCCTGCTGCAAGCTCATTACCCTGGCCCAGGTGTTTACTCTGATAACCACTTCTGGCCTTGATAAATAACCTCTCCTTCTAGCAGGGGATGGAACGAGAGTTAATTCTGGAGCTTGGCCTGGAGCAGTGTGGAGGTGGTTTCTGTCACCATTGTATGCTGCTGTTGTCGTCTGCTGCAGTTTTTTGGTGTGAAAATACCTGTTGAATTACAGTCCTCTTTTCTTTGTTACCCCTCAGTGTGCACCTTTGTAGTTCCCTGGTGTGGTTTATTAGTGTGTGTGTGTTTCAGTTGGTACCCCCTATTTGTTGTCTTTTGTTGGTAGGGTGTTGTGGTCTCTGCCCTGGTCTGTCTCCTTGAGTGGTAGGTGTGGAGGGGACTCATCAGGGCCAGGACAGAAGATAGGGAAAGGTTGGGGGCTCAGACGTCGCTACCTTCAAGTGCGATTCTGGGTTGAGGGTAAGCCTAGGGCAGCCCGGTAGCTTGAGGGTAAACACAGGGGCCCCCCGTCCTGTCACGCTTTCCACGGGTCACGCACAGTGTGACAGACACATTATGCTTTATGATAATGGTGAATTAAAGTTGATATTTTTTGCGTTTATTTGGAAAAATTTCAGAATTTTGTTGAAAATTTCACAATTTTCAAACTTTTTAAGGTTTATGCCCTTACGCCAGATAGTTATATGACAAAAATAGTTAATAAATAACAGTTACCACATCTCTAATTTACATTAGCATCATATTTTAAACATTTTTTTTTTGTTATTAAGTTAGAAGAGTTAAAAGTTCATCAGCAATTTCTTTTTTTTTCCATTAAAATTTACATTTTTTTTACAGTAACCACATCCTATTTGAAGTGGCTTTGAGTGATCTATGTGACAGAAAATACCCAGAAGTGACAACATTTTAACAATTGCACCCCTCAAAGTGCTGAAAACAACATTCAAGGAGTTTAGGAGTTTATTAACCCTTCAGGTGCTTAACTTGAAAAGTGGAAGAAAAAAAAAAATAACTTTATCCCACAAAAATGTTTCTTTAGCATTTTTACAAGGGCAACAAGAGAAAATGGACCATACAATTAGTGATGCTGATCCCCCATATATGGTGGAAAACTACAGTGTGCGCACACGGCAGAGCTAAAAAGGTAAGGGGCACCATTTGACTTTTGGAGCGCAAAATTGGTTGAAATAGATAGCAGATGCCATGTTGCATTTGCAGAGCAGCTAATGTGCCTAAACAAAGGAAATTCCCCACAAGTGCCCCCATTTTGGAAACTACACATCTTAAAGAACTTTTCTAGATGTGTGGTGAGCACCTTGAACTAACAGGTGCTGTACAGAATTTTATAACATTGAGCCGTAAAAATAAAAAAATTACATTTTCCACAAAAATTTTGCTTTAGACCCAAATTATTTATTTTCAAAGGAATTGCTGGAGAAAATGGACAATATTATTTATTGTGCACTGTCTCCTGAGTGTGCCGAGACCCCATTTGTGGTGGAAAACTACTGTTTAGGTGCATTGCAGGACTTGGAAGGGATGGAGCACCATTCGACTTTTGAAGCGCAAAATTGATTATAAAACATTAGCGGATGCCATGTCACATTTGCAGAACAGAAAATACAAAACAGGAGCTGTGGACAAAGAGCGCAATAGGGTCTTACCCTTATAGACACAGGGTATGGAGGGGAGAAAAACTACTCACCATATGTAGTTGTGAAAGTCACAACTACTATGTTCGCATGTATCAATGGATCCTGGCCGCGGCAACCCAAGGGCTGATAACAGAAAGAAATAGTAGAAATCGGGTTTCTGAAGCCGCGCCAAAGAT
Organism: Anomaloglossus baeobatrachus; assembly: GCF_048569485.1. NCBI lineage: Eukaryota > Metazoa > Chordata > Amphibia > Anura > Aromobatidae > Anomaloglossus > Anomaloglossus baeobatrachus. Next base: position 765,265,415 of record NC_134353.1, on the reverse strand, counting down.
CACCACCAGGACATCAGATTTATGTGACTTTATTACAGCATCGGTCTACGCGTTTCGTGAGCGCTGCTCACTTCCTCAGGACCATATGAAAGACACCATCAAATCTACCATGCAAGTAACAAGTGTACATTAAATAGACATAATGACGTCATAGATCCTCCCCCTATAGAAAAAATGAGCGGGAGAGAACAGCCTGTTGTTGAAAACGTGACGCAATACAAGAAGGACAAGGTAAAAATACAAAACGAAATATACATCTGAGAATAAAATATGCACCATCATAATAAACATAATAAATTGAAAGAAAATTGAAAAATAATAAAGATTGTGAAAAATGTCACATTTGCAGAGACACTGATATGCCTAAACAGTGGAAACCCACACAAGTGACCCCATTTTGAAAACTAAACTCTTCAAGAAATGTAGCTAGACATGTGGTGACCACCTTGAACCCACAGGTGCTTCAGTGAATTTCATAATGTTGATCCGCTAAACTTAAAAAAAAACAAACAAAAAAAAACCAACAAATTTGTCCCACAAAAATGTTGCTTGAGCCTCAAATTGTTTGTTTTCAGAAGAGTAAAGCCTGCTTTACACGTTTCAATATGTCGTGCGATCGCATTTGCGATCGCACCCACCCCCATCATTTGTGCGGCACGGGCAATTTGTTGCCCGTGTCGCACAATGCTGTAACCCCCCGTCACATGTACTTACCTTTCAAACGACCTTGCTGTGGGCGGCGAACATCCACTTCCTGAAGTGGGAGGGACGTTCGGCATCACAGCGACGTCACACAGTGGCCGGCCAATAGAAGCATAGGGGCGGAGATGAGCGGGACGTAAACATCCCGCCCACCTCCTTCTTTCAGCATTGCCGGCGGGACGCAGGTAAGCTGTGTTCATCGTTCCCAGGGTGTCACACGGAGCGATGTGTGCTGCCTCGGGAACATTGAACAACCGGATGTTCGATTTTTAGAAAATAAGCGACGTGTCAACGATGAACGAGAAGGTGAGTATTTCTGCTCGTTCATAGCTGTCACACGCTACGATATCACTAACGATGCTGGATGTGCGTCACTTATGACATGGCCCCGCCGACATCTCGTTAGATATATCGTAGCGTGTAAAGCCCGCTTCACTGGAGAAAATGGACCATACAATTTGTTGTGCAATTTCTCTTGAGTACACCAATACCTCATATGTGGTGAAAAACTACTATCTGGTAGCAAAACAGGGATTGGAAAGTAAGGAGCACTATTCAAGAGTGGATCTGGCAGAAATAGACTACTTCTCATATACATACACCAATAACTAGACAAGATACATAGAATCTTAATGCATTAATGAAAAGTCCAACCAACTCCAAAAAGGAAAAAATGCAAGCCTAAATAGTAAAATATTACATTTTTATTGTTAAATCATTAAAATGTAAACAAATAGGGAAGAGACTCCAGACACATAGTACATAAAAACAAGAAAAAGAAAACAGGTCACATTTGACATATAATAATTAGGTGAAAAAAGGAATTAGATCATATCAATACATAAGGGGGTATACATACATGGTATATATACGAGGTCAATATATACAACACATAATATGTATAATCACAGTAAATATAATCAATATATATACATATATAGAAATTAATATATAAATAGTGTAAAACACATATTTATGTAAAGAGGATGTCTAAAATCAGACTATATATTTAAGAGACATGTGCTCATTGACCAAAAAAATTACACCATTTATTAAAACCCCATTCATTCAAAGTACATCACCTTAAGTAAGTATATATAACCGAAGGGTCCCGTCTCACTCGAAGAGCGGCTCGCACTGAAATGCTTCATCTTGGAGACTGCAGTTGTCTCTAAACCAGGTCAATTTAAAAGGAGGCACATCCAAGTGTGGGCATCCCGGTACTAAACTTCACTTCCGGGTAGTGACGAAAAAGACCTGACTGATCATGTGATAAGTCCAGTCATGTAATCAAGAACCCATGTGACCGCTCGCGTGATGTATAATACATCATGCAGCGTTAGTTACGTGAAGGACCTGTTGAAAGAGAGCACAAGTGCTGGTACGCTAATCATCACTTCTAAATAATGACGAAAAGGACCTGACTGACCACATGATGAACCCGGTCACATGGCAACAGTCTCCTGTGATCGCCCGCGCGATGTAAAATATATCACGCAGTGTTAGTCACCTAAAGGACCTGATAGAGGAGGACACCAGTGTAGTCATGTAAACTCTCACGGGATGAATTATACGTCATATAGTACTATGTATTAATTAGAAATGGAGCTGGGTCCATACAGCTAGGAATGAGACAACACAAATCCTCCCCATAGAAACATACACTGCATCCAGTGGTGTACCGTCAATAGAGGCACACCACGCCACTGCTATGGGGCCCGTGAGCTGAAGGCAGAAGGGGGGGTCCCGGCCGCTGACAGCATAGGCCCCTCCCCTTTCATCCCTTAGCTCACCGGGACCCAGGGGGTGGGGCCGCCATCAGGGAAATGAGGGGGCCCAAGTCGCTCATAGAGAGCTGCCCTCTCTCCTACTCTGCACTGATTTATGTGATCAGTGCAAGACAGGCAATGTACTATGGAGGCTGCTGTGAAGGACCTGTCAGGTCATCTAACTAATCATGTGCCTGATCACATGACCAGTGAACATGCAGGTCCTGTTGTTTAGCTGCTGCAGCATCCATGCAGGTCCTTGTGCAAGATGGATAATGTGTAGTGTAGTGTGTGTAACTGTGCATGTAGTCTGTCTGTCTGGATGTCTCTGTCTGTCTCTTTCCCTGCCAGTCTGTCTGGATGTCTCTTTCCCTGCCAGTTTGTCTTTTTCCCTTTGTCTCTCCCTTTTCCTGTCTCTCTCTCATTCCCTGTCTGTCTGTCTCTCTCATTCCTTATCTGTCTCTCTCTAATTCCTTTTCTGTCTCTCTCTCATTCCTTGTCTGTCTCTCTCATTCCTTGTCTGTCTCTCTCACTCCCTGTCAATCTCTCCCATTCCCTGTCTGTCTCTCTCATTCCTTGTCTGTCTCTCTCATTCCTTGCTCTCATTCTCTGTCTCTCTCTTTCCCTGTCTGTCTCTCTCATTCCCTGTCTGTCTCTTTCTTTCCCTGTCTCTCTATCATTCCCTGTCTGTCTCTCTCTCATTCCCTGTCTGTCTCTCTCATTCCTTGTCTGTCTCTCTCTCATTCCTTGTCTGTATCTCTCATTCCTTGTCTGTCTCTCTCATTTCCTCTCTGTCTCTCTCATTCCCTCTCTGTCTCTCTCATTCCTTCTCTGTCTCTCTCATTCCTTCTCTGTCTCTCTCATTCCCTGTCTATCTCTTTCCCTGTCATTCTATCATTCCTTGTCTATCTCTCTCATTCCCTGTCTCCCTCTCTCTCTCATTCCTTGTCTGTCTCTCTCATTCCCTCTCTGTCTCTCTCATTCCCTCTCTGTCTCTCTCATTCCTTGTCCGTCTCCCTCATTCCCTGTCTCTCTCTTTCCCTGTCTGTCTCTCTCTTTCCCTGTCTGTCTGTCTCTTTCTCTGTCTGTCTGTCTCTTTCCCTGTCTGTCTGTCTCTTTCCCTGTCTGTCTGTCTTTTTCCCTGTCTGTCTCTTTCCCTGTCTGTCTCTCTCATTCATTGTCTGTCTGTCTGTCCCTTTGACTGGCAGACTCTCTTTCCCTGTCAGTCTGTCTCTTTCCCTGTCAGTCTGTCTCTTTCCCTGCCAGTCACTCTTTCCCTGCCAGTCTCTCTTATCTGTCTCTCTCATTCCTTGTCTGTCTTTCTCATTCTTTGTCTGTCTCTCTCATTCCCTGTCAGTCTCTCTCATTCCTTGTCTGTCTCTCTCATTCCCTCTGTCTCTCTCATTCCATCTCTGTCTCTCTCATTTCCTCTGTCTCTCTAATTCCCTCTCTGTCTCTCTCATTCCCTCTCTGTCTCTCTCTTTCCCTGTCTGTCTCTTTCCCTGTCTGTCTCTCTCATTCATTGTCTGTCTGTCTCTTTCCCTGCCAGTCTCTCTTTCCCTGCCAGTCTCTCTTTCCCTGCCAGTCTCTCTTGTCTGTCTCCCTCTAATTCCTTGTCTGTCTCTCTCTCATTCCTTGTCTGCCTCTCTCTCATTCCTTGTCTGTCTCTCTCATTCCTTGTCTGTCTCTCTCATTCCTTGTCTGTCTCTCTCATTCCTTGTCTGTCTCTCTTATTCCCTGTCAGTCTATCTCATTCCTTGTCTGTCTCTCTCATTCCCTCTCTGTCTCTCTCATTCCCTCTCTGTCTCTCTCATTCCCTCTCTGTCTCTCTCATTCCCTGTCTGTCTCTCTCATTCCCTGTCTCTTTCCCTGTCTCTCTATCATTCCCTGTCTGTCTTTCTGTCATTCCCTGTCTGTCTCTCTCTTATTCCTTGTCTGTCTCTCTCATTCCGTGTCTGTCTCTCTCATTCCTTGTCTGTCTCTCTCATTCCCTCTCTGTCTCACTCATTCCCTCTCTGTCTCTCTCATTCCCTCTCTGTCTCTCTCATTCCTTGTCTGTCTCTCTCATTCCCTGTCTGTCTCTCTTTCCCTGTCTGTCTCTTTCCCTGTCTGTCTTTTTCCCTGTCTGTCTCTTTCCCTGTCTGTCTCTCTCATTCATTGTCTAGCTGTCCCTTTGACTGTCAGACTCTCTTTCCCTGTCAGTCTGTCTCTTTCCCTGCCAGTCTCTCTTTCCCTGCCAGTCTCTCTTGTCTGTCTCTCTCTAATTCCTTGTCTGTTTCTCTCATTCCTTGTCTGTCTCTCTCATTCCTTGTCTGTCTCTCTCATTCCCTGTCTGTCTCTCTCATTCCCTCTCTGTCTCTCTCATTCCCTCTCTGCCTCTCTCATTCCTTGTCCGTCTCCCTCATTCCCTGTCTCTCTCTTTCCCTGTCTGTTTGTCTCTTTCCCTGTCTGTCTGTCTCTTTCCCTGTCTGTCTGTCTCTTTCCCTGTCTGTCTGTCTCTTTCCCTGTCTGTCTGTCTTTTTCCCTGTCTGTCTCTTTCCCTGTCTGTCTCTCTCATTCATTGTCTGTCTGTCTGTCCCTTTGACTGTCAGACTCTCTTTCCCTGTCAGTCTGTCTCTTTCCCTGTCAGTCTGTCTCTTTCCCTGCCAGTCACTCTTTCCCTGCCAGTCTCTCTTGTCTGTCTCTCTCATTCCTTGTCTGTCTTTCTCATTCCTTGTCTGTCTCTATCATTCCTTGTCTGTCTCTCTCATTCCCTGTCAGTCTCTCTCATTCCTTGTCTGTCTCTCTCATTCCCTCTCTGTCTCTCTCATTCCCTGTCTGTCTCTCTCATTCCCTGTCTCTTTCCCTGTCTCTCTATCATTCCCTGTCTGTCTTTCTGTCATTCCATGTCTGTCTCTCTCTCAGTCCTTGTCTGTCTCTCTCATTCCTTGTCTGTCTCTCTCATTCCTTGTCTGTCTCTCTCATTCCCTCTCTGTCTCTCTCATTCCCTCTCTGTCTCTCTCATTCCCTCTCTGTCTCTCTCATTCCTTGTCTGTCTCTCTCATTCCCTGTCTGTCTCTCTTTCCCTGTCTGTCTGTCTCTCTTGTCTGTCTCTCTCTAATTCCTTGTCTGTTTCTCTCATTCCTTGTCTGTCTCTCTCATTCCTTGTCTGTCTCTCTCATTCCTTGTCTGTCTCTCTCATTCCCTGTCAGTCTCTCTCATTCCCTGTCAGTCTCTCTCATTCCTTGTCTGTCTCTCTCATTCCCTCTCTGTCTCTCTCATTCCCTCTGTCTCTCTCATTCCCTCTCTGTCTCTCTCTTTCCCTGTCTGTCTCTCTCATTCCTTGTCTGTCTCTTTCCCTGTCTCTCTATCATTCCCTGTCTATCTTTCTCTCATTCCCATGTCTGTCTCTCTCTCATTCCTTATCTGTCTCTCTCATTCCTTGTCTGTCTCTCTCATTCCTTGTCTGTCTCTCTCATTCCCTCTCTGTCTCTCTCATTCCCTCTCTGTCTCTCTCATTCCTTGTCTGTCTCTCTCATTCCCTGTCTGTCTCTCTCTTTCCCTGTCTTTCCCTCTCTTTCCCTGTCTCTCTCTCTTTCCCTGTCTGTGTTATTCATTGTCTGTCTGTCTGTCCCTTTGACTTTCAGACTCTCTTTCCCTGCCAGTCTGTCTCTTTCCCTGTCAGTCTGTCTCTTTCCCTGTGTGTCTTTTTCTCTTTTCCCTTGTCTGTCTGTCTCTCTGTCTGTCTCTTTCCCTGCCACTCTGTCTCTTTCCCTGTCTCTCTCTCTCTCTTTCCTTATCTGTCTCTGTCAGTCTCTTTCCCTGTCTCTCTCATTCCCTGTCTGTCTCTATCCGTCTCTCCACCGATATCACATTACCTCACACATAAGCTTCTTACACTAAGAATGTCCTTTGTTGCCTATATCAACCACTCACAGCTCCAATTAATAACCTCACCTCCCATTTCCATTGACTTTAATGTAAGGAATTTTTTTGGTGAATAACTGTAAAGCACAGGGTTAAATTTTCCCCTCAATAGTCTGTGACGTTTCCTGAGTCACATGAGGTGTCTGTGCAAAATATCATGATTGTAAATGAGACACTGCAGATTCCTATAGCAGACACATACAGTATACAGTATATACACACATACACAGCTTTATATATTAGGCAGGGTTCACATTTCCATTGTTTTGCATCAGTCACATGCGTTGCTTGACGCTTGTGACTGATGCGTTGTACAACGGATGACAAGAATAGAATTCATTGTCGGATTCAGTTGTAAAAGAGAGAGCGATCAGCTGATCGTTCACAATAGCCGGCCGGCTTTTGAGAGCGAACAGATGATCTCCCAGCAGCTGGCTAATGAGAGCGATCAGCTGATCGCTCACAGCAGCCGGCCGCCGGGTGATCAGCCGATCGCTCACAGCAGTCAGCCGCGGGGTGATCAGCTGATCGCTCACAGCAGCTGGCCGCCGGATGATCAGCTGATCGTTCGGCTGCCGAGAATGTGTGCGGGCGGCGAAGTGCGGGGTGGGTGGAGCTGAGCGGGACCATGGCGCTGAGGATGTCAGGTGAGTGAGTGTGTGAGTGTGTAAGGGTGTGAGTATGTGAGTGTGTGTGTACATGCCAAGTGTGGGAGGGGACGGAGACGAGCGGGGAAGTGTCGGGCTCCCTGCACACGTAGCAAGGGTAAGTATCGGGTAACTAAGCAAAGCGCATTGCTTAGTAACCCAATGTGTACCCTGGTTACGTGTGCAGGGAGCCAGAGAGAGCATGCACAGCAAAATTCTACTGATTGCTCTGTTCAAAAAATTTTACAGGCTGTGTTCCTGCCGCCCAGCGGTCAGTCGTTCCACAACTGATCAGTCGGGCGGAGGATGCAACGCAGCATCATCAGTCACAATCCGCCACTCATACAAGTCTATGGGAACAACGGAATCTGCCAAACGGATTCCGTTGTTTACCAGAGCCGCGGATTGTGACTAATACAAATTGACAGAAATGTGAACCTAGCCTTAGATATATGCATATGACTGACGATTCTGTCTGGGGCTCGTCATTTTAATGACCAAAAAAACGGTGCATGTAGCTGTTTTCGGGTTGTCAATATGGCAACTAGCGGTTAATGTTTGATTGGTGAGGATTGCTGGCAGAATTGGAGATTTTCCAAGAGTGAAAATGGGACTGTGGAAAGTTGGAGGTAAGTATGAATAGGAGGATCTCAGCTCACCCAGTAAATGCATCACCTGGGTCCTTTCTCTGGGGGACGGTGCAGGGAGGGCAGCTCCATGTTCAAAAAGGCAAAGTCCGGCAATAGAAGAAAGTTGTTTCCAGCATCACGTCCAAGAAATAAGATTAAAAAACTATTTTATTCCATAACTTACTTGTGCAAATCTAACAGGATATGTCTAAGACGAAGAACCTCTTTTAGGTGTGAAACGCGTAAGCCATTGTTTTATACTTCGTGGATGTTCATCCAAGCTAGTGTTGGTTTTAATCTTATGGTATAAAATTGCTTTTTAACCTTATTTCTTGGACGTGATTCTGGAAACAACTTTTTTCTATTGCCAAAGGTTTGAGAGGTAGAGGCGAAGCTGTGGTGGAGTCTGAAGGTGGCCCAAAAATGTTGGCAGTATAGGGCCCTATAATTCTTGGTGGCAGCCCTGGCTGGAGAGGTCCGAGTTGGCCTCTCTCCCACACTGCGCAAGGCCTGTGCTGAAGAGGAGGGAGTGGCCAGGCAGCAGCTTCTTCTAGTGAGAGATGCCAGGAGAACAGCCAATCAAGAGAGGGGGTGGAGCTTGTTCAGTACAGCCGCGGGTGAATGAAATGATGAAAAGGAAAACAGTGCAGGAGTGAAGGAGTAGAGACCACAGAAAAGAGAGAAAAGCAAACAGAGAGCAGAAAAAACAGTGAGAAGCGGAGAACAGAAGGAATAGAAAGAAAAAGCAGAGGAGAGGAGGAGCAGCCAGGAAAACTCACAGGAAGTGCAGCAGGGAGGCTGGAGCCACTATCATCATCTCTCACAGCACAGGAGCAGGTAAGTATTATAATGTACAAATGTCTGCCTGTAACACTACAGAAAAACTGCCCTGTGCTGTGCCAACACTCTGTGTGTGTGTTGCCCTTGTGCCAATACTGCGTGTGTGTTGCCCCTGTGCTGTGCCATCACTGTGTGTGTTGCCCTTGTGCTGTGCCATCATTGTGTGTGTTTCCCCTGTGCTGTGCCATCACTGTGTGTGTTGCCCCTGTGCTGTGCCATCACTGTGTGTGTTGCCCCGTGCTGTGCCATCACTGTGTGCATTGCCCCGTGCTGTGCCATCACTGTGTGTGTTGCCCCGTGCTGTGCCATCACTGTGTGTGTGTGTTGCTGCTGTGCCATCACTGTGTGTGTGTGTTGCCCATGTGCTGTGCCATCAGTGTGTGTGTGTGTGTTTCCCCTCTGCTGTGCCATCACTGTGTATGTTGGACTGTGCTGTGCCATCACTGTGTGTTGCGCCTGTGCTGTGCCATCATTGTGTGTGTTGCCCCTTGCTGTGCCATTATTGTGTGTGTTGTGCCTGTGCTGTGCCATCACTGTGTGTGTGTGTGTTGTGCATGTACTGTGCCATCACTGTGTGTGTGTGTTGCCCCGTGCCGTGCCATCATTGTGTGTGTGTCTTGCCCCATGCTGTGCCATCACTGTGTGTGTGTTGCCCCTGTGCTGTGCCATTACTGTGTGTGTGTGTGTGTGTGTGTTGCCCCTGTGCCATCACTCTGTGTGTGTGTGTGTGTGTGTGTGTATTATCCCTGTACTTTGCAGAGTTTTACTATAGTTCCTAAGGCTATAAACAGGTTCAAAATCGTTACCATTAAATGGGGGTGACAGATGTGAAAATTTATATTGTGTGTGATAAGGGGCACAAAGAAGGACATCGCTACTTTAGGCCAAGTTCACATATTGCAGATTTTTTTAGGGATTTGCGGTGTGAATCCACTGGTCTTGGTGCAGTGGACTTTGCTCAGTAACAGGACTGTGGTTATATTCAGACTCTATGTGGTGATATTTGGTCATGGTGTAGAGGCATTATATTGCAATGTATTATTGGCCTTTATATGGTGAGTGTTGTTCAGTAACAATATGTAATATTATGTGTTATTTCTGACTATAAGCCACCCCCAGTAATGCGTACCGACCCCCAGTAACATGTATATTGATTATTATGATAAGATTTTATTGTAATTTTTTTTTATCGGTGGGGGGCCCCATTCAGACTTTTGCTATGGGGCCCCATGATTTCTATGTACGCCCCTGACTACATCTGAACACAGTGATATATAAGCACTTAGCTTCTCAAAATATTAAATTATATTCATACAAAGCGAGCACATATATAGCCCAATGTGCACAATAAAAATATAAATAATGAAATAACACTACAAGTATAAAAGGTAAAAGCCAAATAAATTACCGGTATGCCATAAACACTGAGCGATACAAAGCTCAATTGGATAATATAAAGCTATTAAAAAAAAAATAGACAATTGCAGGTGCCATGTCGCATTTAAAAAGCCGCTAAAGTGCCAAAACAGTAGAACCACATTATGGGGCTCAGAAGGGAGGGAAGCATTTGGATTTAGGAATGCAGATTTTATTTGATTTCTTTTGGTGGGAACCATTTCATTTTTCCAGAGCCTTTGTGCTACCAGTAACTTGGACATCCTCTATATTTCTGTTAACAGATGGCGGACCTGAGTGGGGACTTTTTATTTGGTGGCTTTAGTTGAAGCTTTTATTTGTAATTAGTATCAGCTATTTGACCTTATTTGGCCTTCAGAAACACCACGGTGCACTGTGGCCATTCATTTTAAATTTAAATGGAGATTCCTACATGACCTCAACAACTGATCTGGGAACTTTCTAAGGCCGGAGAAGAAATTAGAACCCATGCTCATTTTTAGGCATTCAATCCATGATGAATATGCCTCACAAAACTTTTTCTTTTCAATAGGTAAAAAACTACGATGAAGTGATGTGCTTGATCCCCCACAATTTTTAGGCAACACTTCCTGTCCAATTGTCCATCCATAGTAAAAAAAAAGAGACAGTTGCACTCTACTTTAATATAAGTGCCATCAGTCTTTTCCTTAGATTATAGGGTCATGCCTTCTGATTAAGCAATCATGCTCTTCAGCCTAAAGGCCACTTTACATGCTGCATTATCAGTACCGATATCGCTAGCGTGGGTACCCGCCCCCATCGGTTGTGTGACATGGGCAAATCGCTGCCCGTGGCGCACAACATTACCCAGACCCGTCACACTACTTACCTGCCCTGCGACGTCGCTGTGACCGGCGAACCGCCTCCTTTCTAAGGGGGCGGTTCGTTCAGCGTCACAGCGACATCACAGCGATGTCGCAGCGTGTAAAGCGGCCTTTAGGCGATTTAAATTATTTATTTTCAGGTTTCTATCCACCCATAAATTGGAGCTTTTTACCCCAAAGAGTGGCATTACAGTAGGCAGAGACCCAACAATAAGAGGTCACCTTGGTGTTGGCTGTTGGGCTCACATAAAACTGGCCAAGTATCTCGATTTTTATGTTCTCCATAGCAGTATTGCATGTCTATATTCGTATATTCCTTGTTATACATATTTTAGCACTACAGAGTGCAACTGTCTCTTTTTTGTTACTACTATATGTTTCATGCTCAGTATGCACCTGTTCACATTAACAAGTTAGGAAGTGCCATCAGTCTTTTTCTCAAATGTCCATCCATTCACATCCATTAGGAGTGCTAAAAAAGATTCCTTTTAGTATAAGCTGTGGGGATAGTGCACACAATAGGGTGACCCTATTTAACCCCTTCGCCCCAAAGCCTATTCTCAACTTCCTGACCAAGCCAATTATTTCAATTCTGACTAGTGTCAATTTAGCTCTAGAACACTTCAACAGATTCCAGTTATTCTGAGATTGTTTTTTGTTACATAATGTACTTGATGTTAATATTAAACATAGAACAATATTTTTTACATTTATTTGTGGATATATCTGAAATTTGGCAAACCTTTTGAAAATTTTGGAGTTTTCAAACTTTAAATTTTTATGCCCTTGAAACAGAGAGTTGTCACACAAAGTAGTTCATTAATAATATTTACCACATGTCTACTTTACATGAGCATCACTTTTAAAACATAATTTTCACAAAAAATATCAGCAATTTCTAATTTTTCCAACAAAATTTACAAAACCAATTTTTTATGGACAACATAACATTTAAATCAACTTTAAGGAGCTTATGTGGCAGAAAATATCCAAAAATGACATCATTTTAAAAACTGCACCCCTGAAGGTGCTCAAAATCACATTCAAGAAGTTAATTAACCCTTTTGATAATTCACAGCAATTAAAGCAACTTGGAAAAAAAAATTAAAATTGTATTTTTTCCCACATAAATGTTAGTTTTGCCCCAAATAGTTTTGCCTCAATAGCTGATACCATGTCGCATTTGCAGAGCCCCTGAATTGCCTAAACAGTAGAAACTCTCCACAAATGACCCCATTTTGTAAACTAGAACCCTCAAAGAATTTATGTAAATGTGTGGTGAGCACTTTGAACCCTCAAGTGGTTGACAGAATTTTATAACATTGAGCTGTGAAATTAAAAAAAATCTAATTTTTCCCACAAAAATGTTGCTTTAGCCCCAAATTTTTTATTTCACAAGCGTAACAGGAAAAAATGCACCATACATTTTTTTGTAGGTTGATACCCTATATGTGGTAGGAAACTACAGTTTAGGTGCACGGCATGCCTCAGAAAAGAAGGAGTTCAATTTTGGATGGAATAGATTGTGAACCCCATGTCACATTTGAAGAATCCCTGAGTAGTGATGGGAGTACCAGGACTGTAAAAGTCTGGAACTGCCACGGGCCCAGAGCTCTCACGGAACTACGGAAACTTTGGTAATTAACAAAAAAGAAAGGGAAAATTAGGCGCGTTATACTTACCAGTGTCCTGCGCGGCTGTACCATTCCTTCCAGGACACTCATACTACTTCCAGGGACGCTTAATATCCTTCATACATATGCACTGCTTCTGGGCTGGACCCAGAAGTTTTTTAAACCCGGTTGGACCCGTCGATCCTGAGTATCAGCGGGTCTGCCCATCACTACCCCTGAGATACCAAAACAGCAGAAACCCTCAAAAAACTAGGGATTTGTGACCATATGAAATCCTCAGGCAAGTTACAGAATTGTATAATATTGGACTGAGTAAATGAAAATTACCATTTTTCCATTAAAATGTTGTATTGGCCCCAAGTTTTCAAAGTGGGTGATAGGAGAAAATTAATGATATAATTTGTTGTGCAATTTATCCTGAGAATACCAATATCCCATATCTGGTCGAAAACTACTTTTAAGGCACAGTACAAAGCTTAGAAAGGAAGGAGCGCCTTACTGGAATTAATATTTTGCTGGAATGGTTTGTGGCAGCCATGTCAGATTGGAAGAACCCCTAAAGTACCAGAACAGCAGAATCCCCCATGAGTGACTCCATCTTACAAAGTACAGCCCATAATTAACTCAACTTGGGGTGCACGGAGCATATTGGCACCACAGGTGTGTGACAGAATTTTATACCATTTAGCAGAGAAAAAAAATGATTACATTTTGCTACAAAAAAATTTGTTTTCACTTCAAATTTTACAATTTCATAGAGGGAAATGGGTAAAAATGACACCAAAATGTGTCATACAATTTCTACTGAAAGTGGCAATACCACATATGTGGCTGTACAGTACTGTTTAGCCACATGGTGAGATTCAGGAGGCAATGAGCGCTATTTTACCTTTAGAGTAAAAATTTTCATAGAATAGTTTGCGGAGTCCATATTAGAATCCCGCCTCAAGTGACCCCATTTTGGAAAATACACCCCTCTAGGAATTTATTTATAGGTGTAGTGATGATTTTGACTTCATGTGTGTTTTCCAGCAACAAGCAGGAATGGATGCTGCTGAGTGAAAATTTCAAATCTGCCATTGTAATGCTTAGTACGCTGTGTTCAGTACATTACAGTAGTGTCCAGCTCGTGCTTCTGGAGACATGTGCCCTGTAAATTTAGCAGGTTCTCCTTCCTATAGAAATGCCAAACATGTGGATGCTATATGTGGATTAGGCACACTGTAGAGCTCAGAAATGGGGGGGGGGGGTTGGATTTGGGAACATAAATATTGCTTGATTTCTTTTTTTGGAGGTGAGTCATAGAGCTTTTTCAGAGTCTTTGTGCTACCGTAATGTGGAAACCCCCCTATATTTCTGTTTATCAATGACGGACTAGAGTGCACACTTTTTGTGGATTGAGTTGAAGCTATTATTGGGTACATTTTACCTAAAATTGGATCATATTTATCCCGTGCTCTATGCTGAGCCCTTAGATCAAGGGTTCCATCGAAATCTCCAAATAAGGAGATTTAGATGACACCCCGAGGGACCCATTCCCTATAATGAGGCAGTAGAGTTAAGGGCACTTTACATGCTGTGATCTCACTAGCGAGATCGCTAGCGAGCCTACCCGCCCCCGTCGGTTGTGCGTCACGGGCAAATTGCTGCCCGTGGCGCACAACATCGCTTACACCTGTCACATGGACTTACCTTCCCTGCGATGTCGCTGTGGCCGGCGAACCGCCTCCTTTCTAAGGGGGCGGTTCTTGCGGCGTCACAGTGATGTCACACAGCAGCCGTCCAATAGTAGCGGAGGGGCGGAGATGAGCGGGCAGAATATCCCGTCCACCTCCTTCCTTCCTCATTGCCGGTGGACGCAGGTAAGGAGATGTTTGTCGTTCCTGCAGTGTCCCACATAGCAATGTGTGATGCCGGAGGAACGACGAACAACCAGCGGCATGCACCACCAACGATATTATGAAAAGGAGCGACGTGTCAACGATCAACGATTTTTGACGTTTTTGCGATCGTTGATCATCGCTCCTGGGTGTCACACGCTGCGATGTCGCTAACGACGCCGGATGTGCGTCACTAATGATGTGACCCCGACAATATAAATCGTTAGCGATGTCGCAGCGTGTAAAGCACCCTTTACTCTGAACTCTGTCTGGTCTCTATTCAGAGTTGTCCTTTTTAGAAGTGCACAAAACTGTGGCCGACCATGCTTTTATGCCCCACTGAAGAGACTGTCACTGCCGGAACAAAGGCCAGAAAGAGTCTGACTCAATTTGCCTCAATATAGGGAATCTTCCATCAAGGGTTCCATCTGAATAAAATATTTCAGAGATTTACACAGAAACCCGATGTAAGCGCTCAACATAGAACACAGAATCAATGGAGCTTAGCTTTACTGCAATTTTTGGGAGAAAGAATTAATAAATCAACAGCAGGTCAAGAATTACTTTTATTTATTTTTTTATTCCATTCACCATGTGGTATAACTGCGGTCATTATTCGGCTCAGAGTCACCGTGGAGACCATAAGCACAATGCGATTGAATGATGTCAATCAGAGCAGAGAGGGAAATCCCTCCCTCTACAAGACTATCGCTGTAACTATGACAGCGGCATTAGAGGGGTTAAATGTCCATGATTGGTGCTAGCGCCAATTGTGGGTGTTACAGCAGGATGTCAGCTTGCTATGATACATACCTGACACCTGCTGATGATCTTACTTGTACCACACGTGATCCAGCCCTATCTTACTGTCAGACATGCACAGTGGTTTGCGAGAATGCACCTCCCACTGCACTGTACATGTACTGTAGATTAGAGTTGAGCGCGGTTCGTGGTTCGTGGTTCTCCAGTTCGCGGCTCGAGTGATTTTGGGGCATGTTCTAGATCGAACTAGAACTCGAGCTTTTTGCAAAAGCTCGATAGTTCTAGAAACGTTCGAGAACGGTTCTAGCAGCCAAAAAACAGCTAAATCCTAGCTTGGTTTCTGCTGTAATAGTGTAAGTCACTCTGTGAATCAAACTATTATCACATTTCAGTGTATAGTGTGCGTGAACAGCGCCTTCAGATCACTGCTGTTTCTATAATGGCGATCGCCATTTTTTTTTTTTTTTTCTTGTCTTCCTTCCCTAAGCGCGCGCGTCTTGTGGGGCGGGCCAGCATGTCAGCCAATCACAGACACACACACACCTAAGTGGACTTTGAGCCAGAGAAGCAACGGCATGTGTGATAGGATCTGCATGTCACATGTCCCTGCATTATAAAACCGGACATTTTCTTCACGAACGCCATTATCTGCCTTCTGCGTCTTTGGTGTCAGACATCAGTGTCGCAGCTCCGTCCTCCTGAGTCCTATAGCCGATACAGCTGTATGCGCTGCATACACAGCGTTAGACAGCTTAGGGAGAGCACATTCTAGCAGTCCTTTTAAGGGCTCAAAGCGGCAGGGTCAGAGAGCCATAAGTGACAGGTCCTGCAAACAGCAACAGCGTCTGTGTAGCCCAGGTCAGGGATTTCCTCCCTGCATTTCACCATTAGGAGGGAATAGAAAGGCAGGCTTCCATTCCTCTACCCAGAGCACCACAATCCTGCCACTGTACCCTCTTGTCCTCTGCACACTCCAACTCATTCTAAGTAAGCCATTATACTAGCAAACATTCAGTGTACCTAGTGGCATCCTATACGTGGCTATTGGACTTTGCTATAGTCCCACTAGTGCAAAGACATTTGCAGAGCACGTCTGCCTGCATTGCACACTACAACTTTTTTAAACTAAGCAATTTTACTAGCAAACACTCAGTGTACCTAGTGGCATCCTATACGTGGCTATTGGACTTTGCTATAGTCCCACTAGTGCCAAGACATTTGCAGAGCGCATCTGCCTGCGTTGCACACTCCAACGAATTATAACTAAGCCATTATACTAGCACACACTCAGTGTACCTAGTGGCATCCTATACGTGGCTATTGGACTTTGCTATAGTCCCACTAGTGCCAAGACATTTGCAGCACGTCTGCCTGCGTTGCACACTCCAACTAATTATAACTAAGCCATTATACTAGCACACACTCAGTGTACCTAGTGGCATCCTATACGTGGCTATTGGACTTTGCTATAGTCCCACTAGTGCCAAGACATTTGCAGCACGTCTGCCTGCGTTGCACACTCCAACTAATTATAACTAAGCCATTATACTAGCACACACTCAGTGTACCTAGTGGCATCCTATACGTGGCTATTGGACTTTGCTATAGTCCCACTAGTGCCAAGACATTTGCAGCACGTCTGCCTGCGTTGCACACTCCAACTAATTATAACTAAGCCATTATACTAGCACACACTCAGTGTACCTAGTGGCATCCTATACGTGGCTATTGGACTTTGCTATAGTCCTACTAGTGCCAAGACATTTGCAGAGCGCATCTGCCTGCGTTGCACACTCCAACTAATTATAACTAAGCCATTATACTAGCACACACTCAGTGAACCTAGTGGCATCCTATACGTGGATATTGGACTTTGCTATAGTCCCACTAGTGCCAAGACATTTGCAGCACGTCTGCCTGCGTTGCACACTCCAACTAATTATAACTAAGCCATTATACTAGCACACACTCAGTGTACCTAGTGGCATCCTATACGTGGCTATTGGACTTTGCTATAGTCCCACTAGTGCCAAGACATTTGCAGCACGTCTGCCTGCGTTGCACACTCCAACTAATTATAACTAAGCCATTATACTAGCACACACTCAGTGTACCTAGTGGCATCCTATACGTGGCTATTGGACTTTGCTATAGTCCCACTAGTGCCAAGACATTTGCAGCACGTCTGCCTGCGTTGCACACTCCAACTAATTATAACTAAGCCATTATACTAGCACACACTCAGTGTACCTAGTGGCATCCTATACGTGGCTATTGGACTTTGCTATAGTCCCACTAGTGCCAAGACATTTGCAGCACGTCTGCCTGCGTTGCACACTCCAACTAATTATAACTAAGCCATTATACTAGCACACACTCAGTGTACCTAGTGGCATCCTATACGTGGCTATTGGACTTTGCTATAGTCCCACTAGTGCCAAGACATTTGCAGCACGTCTGCCTGCGTTGCACACTCCAACTAATTATAACTAAGCCATTATACTAGCACACACTCAGTGTACCTAGTGGCATCCTATACGTGGCTATTGGACTTTGCTATAGTCCCACTAGTGCCAAGACATTTGCAGCACGTCTGCCTGCGTTGCACACTCCAACTAATTATAACTAAGCCATTATACTAGCACACACTCAGTGTACCTAGTGGCATCCTATACGTGGCTATTGGACTTTGCTATAGTCCCACTAGTGCCAAGACATTTGCAGCACGTCTGCCTGCGTTGCACACTCCAACTAATTATAACTAAGCCATTATACTAGCACACACTCAGTGTACCTAGTGGCATCCTATACGTGGCTATTGGACTTTGCTATAGTCCCACTAGTGCCAAGACATTTGCAGCACGTCTGCCTGCGTTGCACACTCCAACTAATTATAACTAAGCCATTATACTAGCACACACTCAGTGTACCTAGTGGCATCCTATACGTGGCTATTGGACTTTGCTATAGTCCCACTAGTGCCAAGAAATTTGCAGCACGTCTGCCTGCGTTGCACACTCCAACTAATTATAACTAAGCCATTATACTAGCACACACTCAGTGTACCTAGTGGCATCCTATACGTGGCTATTGGACTTTGCTATAGTCC
Organism: Anomaloglossus baeobatrachus; assembly: GCF_048569485.1. Lineage (NCBI taxonomy): Eukaryota > Metazoa > Chordata > Amphibia > Anura > Aromobatidae > Anomaloglossus > Anomaloglossus baeobatrachus. The sequence continues at coordinate 765,247,276 of NC_134353.1, read as the reverse complement.
CACTAGTGCCAAGACATTTGCAGCACATCTGCCTGCGTTGCACACTCCAACTAATTATAACTAAGCCATTATACTAGCACACACTCAGTGTACCTAGTGGCATCCTATACGTGGCTATTGGACTTTGCTATAGTCCCACTAGTGCCAAGACATTTGCAGCACGTCTGCCTGCGTTGCACACTCCAACTAATTATAACTAAGCCATTATACTAGCACACACTCAGTGTACCTAGTGGCATCCTATACGTGGCTATTGGACTTTGCTATAGTCCCACTAGTGCCAAGACATTTGCAGCACGTCTGCCTGCGTTGCACACTCCAACTAATTATAACTAAGCCATTATACTAGCACACACTCAGTGTACCTAGTGGCATCCTATACGTGGCTATTGGACTTTGCTATAGTCCCACTAGTGCCAAGACATTTGCAGCACGTCTGCCTGCGTTGCACACTCCAACTAATTATAACTAAGCCATTATACTAGCACACACTCAGTGTACCTAGTGGCATCCTATACGTGGCTATTGGACTTTGCTATAGTCCCACTAGTGCCAAGACATTTGCAGCACGTCTGCCTGCGTTGCACACTCCAACTAATTATAACTAAGCCATTATACTAGCACACACTCAGTGTACCTAGTGGCATCCTATACGTGGCTATTGGACTTTGCTATAGTCCCACTAGTGCCAAGACATTTGCAGCACGTCTGCCTGCGTTGCACACTCCAACTAATTATAACTAAGCCATTATACTAGCACACACTCAGTGTACCTAGTGGCATCCTATACGTGGCTATTGGACTTTGCTATAGTCCCACTAGTGCCAAGACATTTGCAGCACGTCTGCCTGCGTTGCACACTCCAACTAATTATAACTAAGCCATTATACTAGCACACACTCAGTGAACCTAGTGGCATCCTATACGTGGCTATTGGACTTTGCTATAGTCCCACTAGTGCCAAGACATTTGCAGCACGTCTGCCTGCGTTGCACACTCCAACTAATTATAACTAAGCCATTATACTAGCACACACTCAGTGTACCTAGTGGCATCCTATACGTGGCTATTGGACTTTGCTATAGTCCTACTAGTGCCAAGACATTTGCAGAGCGCATCTGCCTGCGTTGCACACTCCAACTAATTATAACTAAGCCATTATACTAGCACACACTCAGTGAACCTAGTGGCATCCTATACGTGGCTATTGGACTTTGCTATAGTCCCACTAGTGCCAAGACATTTGCAGCACGTCTGCCTGCGTTGCACACTCCAACTAATTATAACTAAGCCATTATACTAGCACACACTCAGTGTACCTAGTGGCATCCTATACGTGGCTATTGGACTTTGCTATAGTCCCACTAGTGCCAAGACATTTGCAGCACGTCTGCCTGCGTTGCACACTCCAACTAATTATAACTAAGCCATTATACTAGCACACACTCAGTGTACCTAGTGGCATCCTATACGTGGCTATTGGACTTTGCTATAGTCCCACTAGTGCCAAGACATTTGCAGCACGTCTGCCTGCGTTGCGCACTCCAACTAATTATAACTAAGCCATTATACTAGCACACACTCAGTGTACCTAGTGGCATCCTATACGTGGCTATTGGACTTTGCTATAGTCCTACTAGTGCCAAGACATTTGCAGAGCGCATCTGCCTGCGTTGCACACTCCAACTAATTATAACTAAGCCATTATACTAGCACACACTCAGTGAACCTAGTGGCATCCTATACGTGGCTATTGGACTTTGCTATAGTCCCACTAGTGCCAAGACATTTGCAGCACGTCTGCCTGCGTTGCACACTCCAACGAATTATAACTAAGTTACATTGTCAGGGATATTTATTCTTTATTATTCTGCTGTTAATAAAGCTAGACCACCACTGCAATCTTCACCACCTCTCAATTTTTACTACCACATTTTCAGTCCACAATCTTGTCGCAATCAACATGAGTGGCAAAATGACAGATGCTGGTGGAAAGGGGAAGAGGCGTGGTGGAAAAGGCAAAAAAGGTTTTGTCAGTGGGGAAGGTGCCAAAGCTCCATTATCATCTGCTGAAGATAGACCATCTACTAGCAAAAGTAAGATGTCTACTACTTATTGTGGACAATCCGATGTGCTCCCTTTTTTACGGACACGAACAAGAGGAACAAAGGTAGATGATGGGCAAAAAAGGAAAATGCTTGAATGGATCTCAAGTGGTTCAACAAGTGCCCTCTCAGCCACTTCAAGTACCGCATCCAAAAAACACCATTCCTCTGAGTTGTCATCCCAATCACACTTGATTTCTCCCAGCTCTGAAGTCTCCATCAGCCCTGCACAGTATGGTGGAACTGAGATGGCTGAGTCTGCAGAGCTGTTCAGTCACACTATAGCCTGGGAATCAGAGGTCTGCTCCCAAGCTACAGTGAGTACAGAACAGGAAATGGTCTGCAGTGATGCCCAGAACCTTTGTGACTCAGATTCAGGCCGTGAGGACCAAGTTTCTGAGCATAATGTTGACCCTTTGTCACAAACTGTAACACCTGTGGTTATAGACAATGAGGAACATACTGATGAAGATGAGACGCAGATACCCGATTGGGATGACAACTTAAATATTCGGTCAGGGCAAGAAGAGGCTCGGTCTGAGGGGGAGGGGAGTGCGAACACAACAATTGATGATGACGTTCTAGATCCCACCTACTGTCAACCCCCAGTCAGGCACTCGAGGAGGTCAACAGAGGCGGTGGAGGAGGATGCAACCGACGACGAAGTTACCTTGCGCCTTCCTGGACAGAGTCGGAGCACTGGTAGCACGTCTACAACTGCATCCTCAGCCACCACTCTGCCTATGAGCATTATTCGGGGTGGATCAACAGGTCGCATGGCCTCTAAGCCTTGCCTAGCCTGGGCCTTTTTTCACATCGAAAAAGATCGCCCAACTCATGTGATATGTAACATTTGTCATGATTCTGTTAGTAGAGGTCAAAACCTCAGCAGTTTGACAACTTCTTCCATGAATCGTCACATGAATAAATATCATAAGTCCCGGTGGGAAGCTCACCGTGCTGCAATGCCGGCTAGCGGAGCGAACCATCCACCGCCCGCCCCTTCCAGTGCATCCGCGCGCTCTTCATCTTCTAGGACTGTGGGGACAGCTGTCACACCTGTTTTTCCACGCAAAACTTCCACCACTGTAACCGCAACAGGCAGTTTGCTTGTAAGGTCGTCAGTTGGTTTGGAAGGGGAAACAAGTGAGTGTGTACAGCTCTCTCAGACATCGATAGCACCAACGTTGGATGAAGGCAACATCATGTCTCCGCCTGCACTTTCCTCACAAACCTGCATTTTTCCAGGGACACCCTACTCAACACCGTCTACACACAGCAGCCAGATCTCTGTCCCTCAGATGTGGTCAAATAAAAGGCCACTTCCTCCGACCCATGACAAAGCTAAGAGGTTGACTCTATCCCTCTGTAAGCTGTTGGCTACCGAAATGCTGCCTTTCCGCCTAGTGGACACACAGGATTTTAGAGACCTTATGTCTGTCGCTGTGCCCCAGTACCAGATGCCTAGTCGCCACTACTTCTCTAAGAAAGGTGTGCCCGCGCTACACCAGCATGTCGCACACAACATCACCGCTTCCTTGAGAAACTCTGTGTGTGAACGGGTGCATTTCACCACCGATACTTGGACCAGTAAGCATGGACAGGGACGTTACATGTCGCTGACTGGGCACTGGGTAACTATGGTGATAGATGGTGAAGGGTCTGCTGCACAAGTCTTGCCGTCCCCACGACTTGTGTGTCAATCCTCTGTCTGTCCAAGTTCCGCCACAGCTTCTGCATCCTCCACCTCATCTGGGTCCTCCACCTCCGCCCCAAGCCTGCCTGGTCAGGCCACCAGCGTTCTCACTGCGCAGAAGGAATCACGCACGCCTCATTACTATGCTGGCAGCCGAGCGCAACGGCATCAGGCGGTCTTTAGCTTGACATGTCTTGGTAATAAGAGTCACACAGCTGAGGAGTTGTGGTCAGCTCTGCGGTCCGAGTTTAATAAATGGTTGTCTCCACTCAACCTGCAGCCTGGTAAGGCCGTGTGCGACAATGCTGCAAACCTGGGTGCGGCCCTTCGCCTGGGCAAGGTGACACACGTACCTTGTATGGCTCACGTGTTGAACCTTGTCGTGCAGCAATTTTTAACACACTATCCCGGCCTAGATGGCCTTCTGAACAGGGCACGAAAACTGTCTGCTCACTTCCGGCGTTCAAGCGCCGCAGCTGAGCGACTTGCATCGCTACAGAAGTCTTTCGGCCTGCCGGTTCATCGCCTGAAATGCGATGTGGCGACACGCTGGAATTCAACTCTCCACATGTTACAGCGACTGTGGCAGCACCGCAGAGCCCTGGTGCAATACGTCATGACGTATAGCCTGGGCCAACGAGATGCAGAGGTGGGGCAGATCACCCTGATGGAGTGGTCTCAGATCAAGGACCTATGCACCCTTCTGCACAGTTTCGACATGGCGACGAATATGTTTAGCTCTGACAATGCCATTATCAGCATGACGATTCCAGTCATTTACATGCTGGAGCACACGCTAAACACTATTCGGAGTCAGGGGGTGGGACAACATGAAGGGGAGGAACTACAGGAGGATTCATATGTGCAAGGGACAACAACATCACCAAGGTCCAGACGTTCATCATCACCAACGCAGCAGGCATGGGACCATGGGGAACAGGGATCGACAAGGGCGCATAGTAGCAGGCGAAATGTTGAGCAAGGTGCAGGAGAACATGAAGAAATGGAGGACGAACTGTCCATGGACATGGAAGACTCAGCGGATGAGGGAGACCTTGGTCAAATTTCAGTTGAAAGAGGTTGGGGGGAGATGTCAGAGGAAGAAAGAACGGGTAGCACCTCTATGCCACAAACACAGCGTGGACTTGGTCCGCATGGCTGCGCAAGACACATGAGTGCCTTTTTGTTGCACTACCTCCAACATGACAGTCGTATTGTCAAAATTAGAAGTGATGATGACTACTGGATTGCCACACTATTAGATCCCCGGTACAAGTCCAAATTTTGTGACATAATTCCAGCCATAGAAAGGGACGCACGTATGCAGGAGTATCAGCAGAAGCTGTTACTCGATCTTAGCTCGGCTTTTCCACCAAACAACCGTGCAGGTGCAGGGAGGGAATCTCCCAGTTGTAACTTGACAAACATGGGACGGTCTCGTCATCTTCACCAGTCTACCCGTACCAGTAGGACCGTATCTGGTGCCGGTAACAGCAATTTTATGGAATCTTTTCATAATTTTTTTAGACCCTCTTTTGCAAGGCCACCAGAGACAACAAGTCTGACACATACTCAACGGCTGGAGAGGATGATACAGGAGTATCTCCAAATGAACATCGATGCCATGACTGTGCAACTGGAGCCTTGCTCCTTTTGGGCTTCAAACATAGAAAAATGGCCAGAGCTCTCCAGTTACGCCTTGGAGATTTTGTCGTGTCCAGCTGCCAGCGTTGTCTCTGAACGTGTATTCAGTGCTGCTGGGTGTGTGCTGACAGATAAGCGCACGCGTCTGTCCAGTGACAATGTGGACAGACTGACGTTCATCAAAATGAACAAGTCATGGATCCAGAAGGAATTTACTACCCCTGTGTCATCCTGGGGAGAGTAAATGCTTGTGGATTTGGAATGTGCTTGATGCAAATCAAAACATCCTGTTTGCAACTAGGGCCCAAGTGCTGCCACTGATGGGGTGGGTGTCTGTGTGGCCCAATTTTTGGAAAAAAAGGGAGACTCCGCTTGGAGTAACCCTTGCTTGATGTGTTTTTAAAAGAAGCCAAGATGAACAGAGCTGGGATCAGGAAAGACTTTGCTACCTACCCCGGTGTCATCCTGGGGACGGATAAGAATGGCGTATTTTTGAATGTGCTTGATGCAAATCAAAACATCCTGTTTGCAACTAGGGCCCAAGTGCTGCCACTGATGGGGTGGGTGTCTGTGTGGCCCAATTTTTGGAAAAAAAGGGAGACTCCGCTTGGAGTAACCCTTGCTTGATGTGTTTTTAAAAGAAGCCAAGATGAACAGAGCTGGGATCAGGAAAGACTTTGCTACCTACCCCGGTGTCATCCTGGGGACGGATAAGAATGGCGTATTTTTGAATGTGCTTGATGCAAATCAAAACATCCTGTTTGCAACTAGGGCCCAAGTGCTGCCACTGATGGGGTGGGTGTCTGTGTGGCCCAATTTTTGGAAAAAAGGGAGACTCCGCTTGGAGTAACCCTTGCTTACATTGTTTTTAAAAGAAGCCAAGATGAACAAGTCATGGGTCAGCAAAGACTTTGCTACCTACCCCGGTGTCATCCTGGGGACGGTTAATTATGGGGTATTTTTGAATGTGATTGATGCAAATGTAGCTGTGAAGTGTACAACTAGGGCCCAAGTGCTGCCACTGATGGGGTGGGTGTCTGTGTGGCCCAATTTTTGGAAAAAAAAGGGAGACTCCGCTTGGAGTAACCCTTGCTTGATGTGTTTTTAAAAGAAGCCAAGATGAACAGAGCTGGGATCAGCAAAGACTTTGCTACCTACCCCGGTGTCATCCTGGGGACGGATAAGAATGGCGTATTTTTGAATGTGCTTGATGCAAATCAAAACATCCTGTTTGCAACTAGGGCCCAAGTGCTGCCACTGATGGGGTGGGTGTCTGTGTGGCCCAATTTTTGGAAAAAAAGGGAGACTCCGCTTGGAGTAACCCTTGCTTGATGTGTTTTTAAAAGAAGCCAAGATGAACAGAGCTGGGATCAGCAAAGACTTTGCTACCTACCCCGGTGTCATCCTGGGGACGGATAAGAATGGCGTATTTTTGAATGTGCTTGATGCAAATCAAAACATCCTGTTTGCAACTAGGGCCCAAGTGCTGCCACTGATGGGGTGGGTGTCTGTGTGGCCCAATTTTTGGAAAAAAAGGGAGACTCCGCTTGGAGTAACCCTTGCTTGATGTGTTTTTAAAAGAAGCCAATATGAACAGAGCTGGGATCAGCAAAGACTTTGCTACCTACCCCGGTGTCATCCTGGGGACGGATAAGAATGGCGTATTTTTGAATGTGCTTGATGCAAATCAAAACATCCTGTTTGCAACTAGGGCCCAAGTGCTGCCACTGATGGGGTGGGTGTCTGTGTGGCCCAATTTTTGGAAAAAAAGGGAGACTCCGCTTGGAGTAACCCTTGCTTGATGTGTTTTTAAAAGAAGCCAAGATGAACAGAGCTGGGATCAGGAAAGACTTTGCTACCTACCCCGGTGTCATCCTGGGGACGGATAAGAATGGCGTATTTTTGAATGTGCTTGATGCAAATCAAAACATCCTGTTTGCAACTAGGGCCCAAGTGCTGCCACTGATGGGGTGGGTGTCTGTGTGGCCCAATTTTTGGAAAAAAAGGGAGACTCCGCTTGGAGTAACCCTTGCTTGATGTGTTTTTAAAAGAAGCCAAGATGAACAGAGCTGGGATCAGGAAAGACTTTGCTACCTACCCCGGTGTCATCCTGGGGACGGATAAGAATGGCGTATTTTTGAATGTGCTTGATGCAAATCAAAACATCCTGTTTGCAACTAGGGCCCAAGTGCTGCCACTGATGGGGTGGGTGTCTGTGTGGCCCAATTTTTGGAAAAAAGGGAGACTCCGCTTGGAGTAACCCTTGCTTACATTGTTTTTAAAAGAAGCCAAGATGAACAAGTCATGGGTCAGCAAAGACTTTGCTACCTACCCCGGTGTCATCCTGGGGACGGTTAATTATGGGGTATTTTTGAATGTGATTGATGCAAATGTAGCTGTGAAGTGTACAACTAGGGCCCAAGTGCTGCCACTGATGGGGTGGGTGTCTGTGTGGCCCAATTTTTGGAAAAAAAGGGAGACTCCGCTTGGAGTAACCCTTGCTTGATGTGTTTTTAAAAGAAGCCAAGATGAACAGAGCTGGGATCAGCAAAGACTTTGCTACCTACCCCGGTGTCATCCTGGGGACGGATAAGAATGGCGTATTTTTGAATGTGCTTGATGCAAATCAAAACATCCTGTTTGCAACTAGGGCCCAAGTGCTGCCACTGATGGGGTGGGTGTCTGTGTGGCCCAATTTTTGGAAAAAAAGGGAGACTCCGCTTGGAGTAACCCTTGCTTGATGTGTTTTTAAAAGAAGCCAAGATGAACAGAGCTGGGATCAGGAAAGACTTTGCTACCTACCCCGGTGTCATCCTGGGGACGGATAAGAATGGCGTATTTTTGAATGTGCTTGATGCAAATCAAAACATCCTGTTTGCAACTAGGGCCCAAGTGCTGTCACTGATGGGGTGGGTGTCTGTGTGGCCCAATTTTTGGAAAAAAAGGGAGACTCCGCTTGGAGTAACCCTTGCTTGATGTGTTTTTAAAAGAAGCCAAGATGAACAGAGCTGGGATCAGCAAAGACTTTGCTACCTACCCCGGTGTCATCCTGGGGACGGATAAGAATGGCGTATTTTTGAATGTGCTTGATGCAAATCAAAACATCCTGTTTGCAACTAGGGCCCAAGTGCTGCCACTGATGGGGTGGGTGTCTGTGTGGCCCAATTTTTGGAAAAAAAGGGAGACTCCGCTTGGAGTAACCCTTGCTTGATGTGTTTTTAAAAGAAGCCAAGATGAACAGAGCTGGGATCAGGAAAGACTTTGCTACCTACCCCGGTGTCATCCTGGGGACGGATAAGAATGGCGTATTTTTGAATGTGCTTGATGCAAATCAAAACATCCTGTTTGCAACTAGGGCCCAAGTGCTGCCACTGATGGGGTGGGTGTCTGTGTGGCCCAATTTTTGGAAAAAAAGGGAGACTCCGCTTGGAGTAACCCTTGCTTGATGTGTTTTTAAAAGAAGCCAAGATGAACAGAGCTGGGATCAGCAAAGACTTTGCTACCTACCCCGGTGTCATCCTGGGGACGGATAAGAATGGCGTATTTTTGAATGTGCTTGATGCAAATCAAAACATCCTGTTTGCAACTAGGGCCCAAGTGCTGCCACTGATGGGGTGGGTGTCTGTGTGGCCCAATTTTTGGAAAAAAAGGGAGACTCCGCTTGGAGTAACCCTTGCTTGATGTGTTTTTAAAAGAAGCCAAGATGAACAGAGCTGGGATCAGGAAAGACTTTGCTACCTACCCCAGTGTCATCCTGGGGACGGATAAGAATGGCGTATTTTTGAATGTGCTTGATGCAAATCAAAACATCCTGTTTGCAACTAGGGCCCAAGTGCTGCCACTGATGGGGTGGGTGTCTGTGTGGCCCAATTTTTGGAAAAAAAGGGAGACTCCGCTTGGAGTAACCCTTGCTTGATGTGTTTTTAAAAGAAGCCAAGATGAACAGAGCTGGGATCAGCAAAGACTTTGCTACCTACCCCGGTGTCATCCTGGGGACGGATAAGAATGGCGTATTTTTGAATGTGCTTGATGCAAATCAAAACATCCTGTTTGCAACTAGGGCCCAAGTGCTGCCACTGATGGGGTGGGTGTCTGTGTGGCCCAATTTTTGGAAAAAAAGGGAGACTCCGCTTGGAGTAACCCTTGCTTGATGTGTTTTTAAAAGAAGCCAAGATGAACAGAGCTGGGATCAGGAAAGACTTTGCTACCTACCCCGGTGTCATCCTGGGGACGGATAAGAATGGCGTATTTTTGAATGTGCTTGATGCAAATCAAAACATCCTGTTTGCAACTAGGGCCCAAGTGCTGCCACTGATGGGGTGGGTGTCTGTGTGGCCCAATTTTTGAAAAAAAGGGAGACTCCGCTTGGAGTAACCCTTGCTTACATTGTTTTTAAAAGAAGCCAAGATGAACAAGTCATGGGTCAGCAAAGACTTTGCTACCTACCCCGGTGTCATCCTGGGGATGGATAAGAATGGCGTATTTTTGAATGTGCTTGATGCAAATGTAGCTGTGAAGTGTACAACTGGGGCACAACTGCTGCCACTGAAGGGGTGGGTGTGTGTGTGGCCCAATTTTTGGAAAAAATGGAGACTCCGCTTGGAGTCACCTTGCGGTGTTTTACATGATTTTAGAAGGGCGTGCCATGCCTATATCTGTGTGTCCTCCTCTTTTTCCTTGTCCAGCTGTTTTGTTTTCGCATGAGTATATGTCCTTGTCACTTTCCAATGTGTTTGAGTTGTTTGTCACCTTTAGGACACCTTTGAGGGTGTTTTCTAGGTGTTTTTCTGTGTTTGTGATTGCCTGCCATTGTTTCCTATGCAGTTCGAGTTCGGTTCGTCGAACGTTCGACGAACCGAACTCGAACGGGAGGTCCGTTCGGCGAACCAACCTCGAGCCGAACCGCGACCGGTTCGCTCATCTCTACTGTAGATGTCATAACAGGGTTACAGAGGGGAAAAAATTTAAAAAAGGGTAATGCTCACCTAGGGAATAGAAGGTGTTAAAAGTTCCACCTGCTACTGCATCATGGCTGGGGAAAGTCCTCAGGTAAGTAATTAAGATTAAAAAAAACACTGGTACATATAAGCTGCACAGGTTGGAGAAGATTTCTTGGTGCAAGAAGATACGATGAGGTGTTTTTTTAAGACAATGTGTTTCAATGCCATACCAGCAGCTTTATCAAGTAAAAGAAACAACAGATGAAACATGGGAGAATTTAAACAAAACTAATTTTGAATAGGGGGCGGATGTGCAGTACCTGCCGTGGCCACTATACAATTGGCAAGGCTGAGCAGTTCGAGCCGCCATCGACACCACTGGTTGGTGGGAGTGCAGACTGTCACCCCCCACCGATCAGACATTGTTAACCAATCCTAAAGGCCCCGTTACACGCAACGATATCGCTAATGAGATATCGCTGGGGTCACAGAATTCATGACTCACATCCAGCCTCGTTAGCGACGTCGTTGCGTTTGACACTTACGAGCGACCGCTAACAATCCCAAATACTCACCAAATCGTCGATTGTTGACACATCGTTCATTTTCAAAATATCGTTGCTCGTTTGGAATGCAGGTTGTTCGTCGTTCCTGAGGCAGCACACATCGCTACGTGTGACACCCCGGGAACGACGAAAAACAGCGTTCCTGCGTCCTCCGGCAGGCAACAAGGTGGGAGTGACGTTCATGCGGCTGGTCTCCGCCCCTCAGCTTCTAATGGAGGCTTGCTGTGTGACGTCGCTGTGACGCCGCACGAACCGCCCCCTTAAAAAATAAGTTGTTCGCCGGCCACAGCGTCGTTGTTAGGAAGGTAAGCTCGTGTGACGCGTACCTGCAATATTGTTCGCCACGGGCAGCAATTTGCCCATGATGCACGAACGATGGGGGCGGGTTATATTGCTAGCATGTAAAGCAGCTTTAAGGATAGGACAACAATGTTCAAAGAGTGGACAACCTTTTAATTCATCTGTGTTTTAGCACTGCTCATGCGTGCAACACAAAAACAGAACAGCTATAAACAGAAAAAAACTATCAATGACTAATAGGAATCTGCATACTTTCATAGACATTTGAGTTACTCCTCAAGACCTTTGACCAAATGCAACTGTCAAGTTTGCACTTAATAGGTCACACGAAGGTCTGACGTGGCTCAGATACTAAGGGTAGTCATGCAGTGATAACACATTCCATTTTCATGAAGCTATCAATATCAAATCTATATTTATTTGTATCTGAGTAAAGTAAAGTGGAAACTGCAACATATCTATCCATGAGGAGTTGCCAAATAGATTGTCTACAATTCTAAATTCTGATGAGTAATGCAGGATAATATGGGAACAGGATAATTACACAATATGGTAAATGTGCCATTCAGTCTTCTGAAAAAGCTAGCTAGCTAGATGTTATCAACATCACTTGTGCGATATCTAAGGGCTGAGGATTTTATAGAAAGTGACAAATCAGTGATTTAGAATTACTGATTTTTTTTTAATCTAGGCAGTAAATGTACTATAATATAGTGAAGACATGAATACAAGCAATGTTCTAAAGAACAATAATCCATGGTATGAAATCAACAAATGCTCAGGCAAACATATACTTGTTACAAGAGATGAGAAATAACTGACTCCATATGGCAAATCCAGGTAACCATTTCTATTTGTATTGAAACTCAAATGGTAATAAGAAAATTAATACTGTATATCCTGTAAAAATGTTTTATTTTACCCTAGCATTTAAATACTAGAACATAAGGAAGTACATTATTACCCAAACAGGTTTTAAAAAATACGAACAATAACTTACTTTCAACCCAGACTGGCAGACAGGATTGAAAATGCTACTAGCTAGTGTTACTAGCTCTTGTGGTCAAGGCAGATCCATATACATGGAGAATGTGCTATGGCACATTGAGCCCCTAACCTCTGTACAACGGAGCTGTTGGCACTATGTGTGTCTCCATGGGGTACTGTCTTAAGGCATTCAACTATAAACGCAGTAATATGGCATTGTATTAGCCAATAAAGCAATGTTTGCCAACTAACCTAGAAGCTGGAAATACAGTATGAGTGACTGATCACTGAACTGAGTTTGGGGGTGCCCCAGGGCGGAAGTGGCGAGAAAGGGGCTCAGTCCTTTGGTGGTCCATGCCTTAGCCACATCCACAGTGCAAGGAGGAAGGAATTGGTTGTGTTGATCCAGGCTGGGTGTCTGGACTGTGTGTGTGTGCAAAATATAAGTGTGATTAAGCGATCATGTAGACCAGGATTATTCCACTTCAGACACGGATACTGGTTTCTTTCTGAAAAGTCTTTTACTTAAATAGGACCAACCACCAGGATTTTCATATATAACCTAAAGCCAGTGCTATACTGGCGCTATCATGCGGATTCTATACATACCTTTAGTTGTGAGATCGAATGTATAGTTTTTGAAATACAGACAAGTGTTACGAACCAGCGCCGCCATAGCCGCAAGCAGCCTGCTGCGGTTCCTGTTGCGCCCAGGCACCGGCTGCCGTTCTTGGCCGTGCCTCGGGTCGTCCAGTTGGCTGTTCCTTCCACCACGTCTAAGTGTGGAGAGGCGGCTAGTGCGCATGCGTGCGCCGATTTATCCCAGCCAGAGTCTAAGCCCGGTGTTTTGCCTAGTGAGCATGCTCAGCCTGTTTGTGTTATGTCTGAGACTAAGTCCTCAGTTCAGACTACTGGGCATGCTCCCACAATTAACCCTAACAGCCTCTTTGCACAGGTACTTGGACTTCGTGCTGTGTCTAAGTTCTGGGATGTGCCTACTGAGCATGCTCAAACTGATAGTCTGCTTTCTAAGCCTGTTGCTCAGGCTACTGAGCATGCTCAGGCACTTAGTGCATCAGAGGCTAGGTCCGGTAAGGATCTCACTGAGCATGTCCGTGAGGTGGCAGGCCCTGATAGGGCAGAGGGTGTCAGGTGTCCTGATGACGTGGCAACTCCGGACTGGCTCGCAGAGGACCGCCCCTATGATTTGGCACCTCACCATTGGTCGTCAGACGATGACTGGTGAAGTGTTTGGGGCGTGGCTGCCATGAGGTCATCAATGACGTGGCGGTTCCGGATAGGTCGCATGTGACGTCACTGATGACATGGCACTCTGCTATTGGACCTTGGTGGTTCCACCCTGGGTTTGGGGCGGACCCAGGTTATAAAAGGGGCTGGAGACAACATGGAGGTGCGCAGTCTTCATTTAGAGTTCTTGGTGGCATAAGCCTTGTTGGAAGCGGTAGGTAGGGCTAGGCGAACGGTGCCTGTCACGCCAAGATTCATGGCTCAGTACATGAGGGTCAGGCGCCGTGCTTCCTTGCTACTGTTCCTGTTGTGCTAGAGCAGTCCAGTGGCGTTAACTGGGCTGCGGCTGCTGCTTCACCTGTTCAGTTGTGCCTCCTACGCACATGGACAGAATACCTGTTGCGTTACCTGTCCGGTTGTGCCCTCTACGTGCATGGACAGCGCACCCCACAACCCCTGTGAAGTTAACAGGGTGTTCCTGGATTGGGTGTGTGAACCCTATTGTCCTCCTCGGCTTCCCAGTCAAATGCTACTGGTGTGACTACCTGGTCTGACGTGTGCTTTACACACGTGGCCAGTCGAGTGGTGGCCAGAAACGCTAATCAGAGGACCGCTCGGCCTGACGTGTCTTACACACGTGGCCGACAGGGCGCTGTCGCAGCGGTCTTCTCGGTCAACGCTAACTGGTTACCATCCAGCCTGACGTTTTGTTACACAAGTGGTCGGAGTAGCGTCCGCTCCACCAAAACGCTAACTGGGTTGTCGTCCGGTCTGACGTGTCCCTACACACGTGACCGGTTCCTTGAGTTATCTAAGAGCCATCCAGCTCTATAGTCTCCGCCTAACCCACAGGGTGCCAGCAGCTCCATTACCATCTGGAGCACGGTGGGCCCCGACTAGCGATTGGGATATATACCCCTGGTCCTAATCTGCCGGTCCCCCCGTAACACAAGTAAAGATTGTGAAATTTACTGTTACTTGATTGATAGATGCATCAGAGTATCTAATAGGTGGGTCAGGTTTTGATAGTTATTCCCACACCTCCCTGTCCTTTCATCCCCTATCTCTGTTATTTATCCTAATTACATTACGTTAGAGATTTACTAAATCTCTTCACTAAGTTGGCGCCTGCGCATAGTGCTGATCTCTGGCGCCATCTTTGCTAAGCTAGTGTTACATCATCTTATTCTTTTCTGGCACACTGCTCCCACTCGCTATACTACCCACTAGTACAGTTTTATACTAACTACTACTAACTGACTAAACCAAGATGGAGTCAGCCTACATCTTGCTGCTAGCTCTTCCTCCTGTGGGCTACCCATGGAGCTTAAAGGAGTTGTCCAACATAAATAAAACATTTTTTAAGCTAATGTGTGCTGTATTGTTATATAAAAAATCCTACCTTTTTTTTTTATTTTCTAACTTTTGTTCCTCTTGAATTATCTCTTTATTCTCTGCAGCCTCTTTATTTACCTGCAGCTCAACCAAACATGACATCTTCCTTTGCCGAACCTCACAGTCAGAGCTGGCACCACCTGGCCTCACTGTCCAGCCCCGCCCTCTGCCCACTCATTGGCTGTCAGTATTCTGCCCAGCACTGACCTCTCATCACTACAGAATTGGAAGTAACAGCCCCACATAGGGCTCTGCACCCCCCACACAGGGCTCTGCACCCCCCACACAGGGCTCTGCACCCCCCACACAGGGCTCTGCACATCCCACACATAGGTCTCTGCACCCCCCATACAGGGCTCTGCACCCCCCACAGAGGGCTCTCCACCCCCCACACAGGGCTCTCCACCCCCCACACAGGGCTCTGCACCCCCTCACACAGGGCTCTGCACCCCCTCACACAGGGCTCTGCACCCCCTCACACAGGGCTCTGCACCCCCTCACATAGGGCTCTGCACCCCCTCACATAGGACTCTGCACCGCCTCACATAGGACTCTGCACCCCCCCACATGGTGCTCTGCACCCCACACATAGCACTCTGCTGGTCCCACATAGTGCTCTGCACCCTCCTACACATTGCTCTGCACCCCCCACACGGCGCTCTGCACCCCCCCACATGGCACTCTGCACCCCCTCACGGGGCTCTGCAACCCCCCACACTGCAGCCCATTATAGCATTATACGCCCCCACCATGTAGGGAATAAATACATACCTCGCCTCTGTTCCCGTCGCTGCACCTTATTCACTCGCTGTCTGTGCTCTGCCCATATCAGCACAGTAGTGATGTACCGCTGTACTGAACTTTCAGAGAGCACAGACAGTGGGACAATGCTGAGAGACAGTGCAGCGCTCCCTCTCATCAGTGCTTTGCAATGTATTCACATCTGTGATGCCGATACATTTGAATGTGCGACCCTGAGCAGGGGGTCCGGTGCTGGGCACTGATACCGTGGGCAGCCGCCACCAGGCCCCTCCCTTCAGCTCACGGGTCCCACAGCAGTGGCGTGGGAGAGTACGGAATGTGTGGGAGGGTGCAGGGGAATGTGTGAGAGGGTGCGTGGGAAGGGGGGCGGGACTCCATCACACTGTACATGCCCAGCAGGGCGGCTACATGACATCGGCTGTGATGCCCGTCTACAAGGCGAGCATAAGCTTCTGCCTATGTCGATGTGACATAACAGGAAGCAGCAAAATCCCGGCAGGAGAAGTCACATGACCGCTCTCAGCCAGGGGAGAGGGGCTGACAGCAGGGCAGGTATGTAGTTACTACTTACCTGCCCCTATGTAGCCCAATAGAGCAATAAACAAAAATAAGCCAGAATAACCCCTTTAAGGCTGTGTGCACAAGTCGCATTTTTGTCATGGGTTTTTTTGCCTCATTTTTTTATTGCAGATTTTCACAAATCTGCTAAATATCCTGATGCCAGTGTGCCGCCCCACGTCAGCAGTCGGGCTGCTCGGATCCGGATCCGCAGTGGCTCGAGGGATTTCTGGGCCCGGGGGTTGCGCGGACACTCAAATAAAAAGGGACGTATATGTACGGGGATTGCTGTAGATACTTCGTGACGCCACCCACGGTTTGTGGTAATATGGAGTACCACCGCTGCTGTTGGGGAGCACCCGGGATGATGGAATGGCAGCTGGATGTTAACCCCTCTGTGGGTAGAGGTGGATGCCCCGGGGCTCAGTGTCCAGGACACAGGGAGTGATGTAGGCCGGAGGTGGCGCGCCAGGTCGGACCGGAGGATGTTGGTGTACTCACTGTTAAATAATTGCACACAAGTCTGTTGGTAAACCAAGGTGTCAGTGGCTGGCTGTCGCGTTCGGGTGTACTCGGGTCCCATACTCGGCTGGTGTACCGATGTCCCTTCCTCCGGCACTCTGTAATTTTCCTCAATTCTGGACAACTCCGTATGGAACGGGGAAGTCCGCTCCCGGTATGTTCTGGTTGGGAGACGTGCCCGCGAAAACAGACCCTTGGGATTTCAGTGGGTGTTTGCGAATACCCTATCCCCCGCGGTGGGCTTCCGTTTCGCTCTATCTTGGCTAACACTTCTGATGCAATGTCTGGAACCTTGCTCCCGGCCTGGTGAATTAGAGAAGGGGCTTGCAACCATCTTCTAACTAGGGTCCAGGTACCCCACCTGTGCACGGTTTCCGGACCGGATCTCCGCTGTCGGTACCGACGTGCTCCAACCCTGTCCTGGTCCACCTTGGATTTCCCGCGACCGGACTCTCGTCGCCTTTGGACACGGTCCACTGCTTGCCACCTAGCCAGTAGACCAGGGCCACTACCCTGTCTACCCTTCACTAGGCTCAGCTTTCTCTTGACAGTCTGCCACTGTCACTCCTCTTCACTTGACCTCCAGCTTCAAACTCCAACTAGAACTGACTTGTTCCCGCCCCCGGATCCTGCCTGGTCCTGCCTACTGGTGTGTCCTTCTTACCCTGTGGGGGGTGGCTAGGATTTTGTGGCTGATGGAACCTGGTGTGGGAAGGTGTTGTGTGGGGTGTATGTGTTCTTTGACCTCCTGGCGGTGCCAGGGGGTTACACCAGCAAAATTTTTGAGAATCCTGAAGTGCGGTGTACACATTCAGGATTTTTCCTTGCAAATTTGGCTGCAGAAAAATTCTGCAGCATGTCAATTCTTTCTGTGTTTTTTCCTGCACTTTCACCTTGAAAGCAATGAAAAAAAAGGCACTAAAAAAGCTTGGCAAATCTTGTGAAAATTTTTTTTTTTCCTGCGAGAAGATGCAGATTTAGTTGCAGAATGTTTTAACCAAATCTGCAACAAGTGCACATAGCCTAAAGGGTGCTTTACATGCTGCGACATCGCTACCGATATATCGTTGGGGTCACGTCGTTAGTGATGCGCATCCGGCGCCGGTAGCGACATCGCAGCGTGTGACACCAAGGAGTGACGATCAACGATCGCAAAATCGTTCAAAAACGGTGATCGTTGACACGTCGCTCCTTTCCTTAATATCGCTGCTGCCACAGGTACGATGTTGTTCGTCATTCCTGCGGCATCACACATCGCTATGTATGACACCGCAGGAACGACGAACATCTCCTTACCTGCGTCCACCGGCAATGCGGAAGGAAGGGGGTGGGCGGGATGTTACGTCCCGCTCATCTCCACCCCTCCGCTTCTATTGGCCTGCCGCTTAGTGACGCCGCAGTGACGTCGCTATGACGCCGAACGCACCTCCCCCTTGAGGGAGGGATTGTTCGGCGGTCACAGCGACGTCGCTGACAAGGTATTTGCATGTGACGCTGCCATAGCGATAATGTTCGCTACGGCACCGATCACCTAATGTTGCACAAGCGACAGGGGGTGGGTGCTATCGCTCGCGAACATCGCTAGCGATGTCGCAGCGTGTAAAGCACCCTTTAGGCTATGTTCACACACTGCATCTTTTATTGCATTTTTGTTGTGTTTTTGAGGTCACAAAGATGCACCTAAATGCATGCATTTCCTTCCCCCAGCAAAGTCTATGAGATTTCTATTTTGCTGTCTACACACTGCATTTTTTTTGCCTGCATCTAGGTGGCGTTTTTGAAGATGCAGCATGTCAATTATTTTTGCATTTTTCCAGTGTTTTTGAGCTCTTCCAGTCAATAGATTTGACTTAAAAACTAGGGATGATCAAATACCTCAAATATTCGGCTACACCCATATTCGACGAATAGATCGTCGCTATTCGACTATTTGCGAATATTCGATGTGCAATGTAAGTCTATGAGAAACCCGAATAGTTGCCGATGCCGAATAGCAACTATTCGGGCTTTCCATAGACTTACATTGCGCATCGAATACTCGCATAGCGGCGACCTACTCGTCGAATATCCGCAAAGCTGAATATTGTCGAATATTTGTGATATTCGATCATCCCTATTAAAAAGGCATTGGGGAAAATGCAGTAAAAACTTGGCAGAAACGCATGCTTTTTTTCTGCGTTTTTGCCGTGGGTGTGTTTTTTCTGCATTTTTTGTGACAAAACGTTGCATCTTTGTGGTTAGAAAAGATGCACTGTGTGAACATAGCCTTAAGGGCACTTTACACACTGCAATATCGCTATCAATATCGCTAGCAAGTGTACCCACCCCCGTCGGTTGTGTGTCACGGGCAAATCGCTGACCGTGGCGCACAACATCGCTAACACCCATCACACTACTTACCTGCCTAGCGACAACGCTGTTGCCGGCGAACCGTCTCCTTTCTAAGGGGGCGGTTCGTTCGGCGTCACAGCGACGTCACTAAGCGGCCGCCCAATAGAAGCGGAGGGGCGGAGATGAGCGGGACGAACATCCCACCCACCTCCTTCCTTCCTCATTGAGGGCGGCCGCAGGTACGAGGTTGTTCCTGCGGTGTCACACGTAGCGATGTGTGCTGCCACAGGAACGACGAACAACCTGCGGCATGAACAACCAACGATATTATGAAAATGGACGACGTGACAACGATCAACGATTTTTGACGCTTTTGCGATCGGTGATCGTTGCTCCTAGGTGTCACATGCAATGATATTGCTAACGACGCCGGATGTGCGTCACTAACGACGTGACCCCCAACGATATCTCATTAACGATATCGTTGCGTGTAAAGCCCCCTTTACTCTTTTCTGCCTGTAGTCCTCCTGTTGCTAGGCAGATTCCAATCTTTACATCTAGGAGCAGTACTTAAAATCTGCCACTAGATAGCCACACTAATACTCTATGCATCAACACATTACATACACAATAAATACATGCACACTAGTGGTGGGCAGTCCGGCTCTTTTTGGTGATCCGGTTCCCATGGCTCCGCTCACCGAAAAGAGCCGGATCTTTCAGATCCTTATCGGCTCCTTATTAAATATGTGTTCACCCCAGGTGAACAAATATTTAAGAAAGATTATAGTGACGACGCTGAAACCCCGCCCACCTGCGGCAAAACCCCGCCCACTTGCAAGTGACCAATTAGATTGTTTAGTAGGCAGAGTTTAGCCGCGGGTGGGCGGGGTTTCAGAGGCGAAAAGAGACGTTTAGAGATTTTATTGGCTCACACTAGTGATCCGGCTCCTGTCGGTCACTGCAGGGAGACGGATATTTGTGTCGGATCGTTCGCGACCGACACATCACTAATGCACACAGTTCCCACTACTATAATACAATGCGGTCCATGTCTTCAGAGCAGGAGCACACAGGCCTAGTTCGCCCCCTTACATGGGTACTTGTAAACACTATGACCATGCTCAGATTGGCCCACAAGGGCACAGGGGCGTACTTACCCCCCAATATCAGCAGTATTTGGCCCCATTACATTACTTACTTTGTACAGAAAAAAGTAGCAGCTCATCATTCACTTAACAAACTAACCAATGCATTATTACATAGAAGTACAGATAAATGTGTGAATAAGGCTAATGTAATATTTGCATGTAGCTGGACAGTGGACCCCCAGAGTTAGTGTTACTGATGGGCCCTTGGCAGCTCAGTCCGACACTGAATATTATTGTAAAGTCAGTGCAGCACTCCCTATTCCCTGGAATGGCAGCAGAACTCTGTTTTAGTGCAATAGCGGCAGATAGTGCTGCATCATATGCCCTAAAGGAGAAATCTGATTGATGTTGGAGATTTTCTGCAAAAAAAAAGCCTCTCTTTTTTTAAAATATTTGATGATCCAAATTTAATTACAAAATGAAAGCAAAGTTTATTGTGTTAAAGGCATTAAGCTAAAGAGCCTTGTACATTTGCACATCTATGAGATCATGCAGATGCACTACAGACTCGGCTCGCTTCCCTACCAATCCACAATACATTTTCAGCTGGCAGAATGCCTGCCGAATGTTTAACTTATTAAATATGAACAACTTCTTTATGGTTAATAATTTCCTATGCTTCAGATTAATCTCATGTCCAATTAAATCCTATTTAAATAAACATTACTATCAGTAATCAATTGGGAATACTTACTAATCTGAGATAAAACGGCATGAGGAGTTGTTTTATAAAAAGTATTAATCATATTGTTTCTCTCATTGCTCATACGATGTACAGAGTATATATTTTTCTTTGTTGGCTGACATCGCTAATCTGTGTAATCCACTGACCACACCACATAACAATACCTTCTGGAGAACTAACACTCAGATAAAGTTATGATGGGTGAAATAAGTATTGAACACGTAACCAATTTTCGTATTAAAAATCTTTCTAAAGGTGCTATTGACACAAATTTCTCACCAGATGTCGGCAACAACTCATCCAATCCACAAAGGCAAAGATATCAAACTATAGATGTCCATAAATTTAGTGATGTGTAATAATGAGAAATTGCACAGGAAAAAAGTGTAATGAAATTACACTACTGAAATTTGCCCGTGACGCACAAACGACAAGGGCGGGTACTATTGCTCGTGCGATCGCATGATAGATCATACCGTGTGACTCCGGCATTAGACCTGAAACATCTCCTCCATGTTGCAAAGAAAAATGTTTTGAAATCGCTAAAGAATATGTCTTACCCACATCAGAATATGACGTCTGACGCGGTTCTTCAGTGGTAAGACTGTACAGCCTACATATTGTGTACAGCACATAGTACAATCAATAAGATAAATTACACCCTCACTATTATAATTCATATGTTTCTTAAGCTGATATTGCAATCCTGTGGAATAGGAAACAAAGGTATCACCCCAGCAATAAACTGATAAACCTTACAAGGAAAGTGGCTGCATCTAAAAAACCTTCATATGTGAGCCATGTACTATCTGATTTCTCTACATTTTGTGTATGATAGCTGGGACACAAAATGTTGCCAAGGGTAGTGGCTCACCTGGCAACAAACCGTACAGAATTAGATTTCAAAGTACTTGCTAATGTCGGATTTTAATTCAAAATAGACAGATATTTCTTGATGTATTATGTTGTGATATTATGGACTAAATTTAGTGGAGAAAGTGATAGGCGCAGAACAATTATCGTTTTTTGTATATTTAGAACTATTGTATGTTTTATTTACAGATACTTTCTTCCTATCCACCTTATCCACCTTACCCACATAATTTCCTCTTCCTCACAAAATTGTCCTTATTACTACAATTTCTCTTCATTCTTATTAAAAGGAACCAATCACCAGGATTTTTGTATATAAGCTAAAGCCAGTGCTATACTGGCACTATCAGGCTGATTCTCTACATACCTGTCGTGGTCAGCTCGGATGTTTAGGATTTGAAATCCAAAAAAGTAAAGTTTATGAAATTAGCTGCATGTTGAGTGGCAGTTGCAGTGGAGCAGATAATATATTCATAGTTATCCCCTCCCTCTGTTAGAATTAACATAAGTATTATACCATTGATTTAACTTTTCACTAGGAAGGACCTGTGTGAGGTCATACCCATGTGACCTGGTATCCAGCTTTGTTGGCTGAGGCCCCGCCCCTTCTGGTCACATGGGTATGACCTCACACAGGTCCTGCAACAGACAAAGTGAATTGTTTGTATAATACTTATGCTAATTCTAACAGGGGGAGGGGATAACTATCAATATATTATCTGCTCCATTGCAACTGCCACTCAACAAGCAGCTGCCAATTTTATAAACTTTACTTTTTTGGATTTCAAAACCTAAATGTCCGATCTGACCACTAAAGTTATGTATAGAATCAGCCTGATAGTGCCAGTATAGCACTGGCTTTAGGTTATATACAAAAATCCTGGTGATTGGTTCCCTTTAATTCTCCTGTGGGTATATTTTTCACAATATGGGCAGGATGACAGGTGCATATAGAATTGAGTTGCTATCAGTTGGTTTCCTAAAGGGGCTAATTTCTACTGTTCCATTACTCGCATCGCCTATAAGTGTAATGTCCAAAAAATTAATAACCAATTTTTGCAAGTTAGATGTACATTTTAGATTAAATTGATTATTACTGAAGTATGTCATAAATGATTTGTATATTAATTCCCCTCCCTTTCACACAAATATCAAGTCATCGATATAGCAATCATAAAAAATAATATTTTCCCTAAATGGATTAGATTTGTTGATAATAAGTCGTCGTTCTCATATTGCTACAACAATATTAGCTAATGAGGGGGAAAATTTCCCCCCATACTAACTTCCTGTTTCTGCAAGAAAAATCTATTGTCAAAAATGAAATAATTATATGTTAATAAAAATTGAATCAACAGAAACAAAAATTCTTTAACAGGAGTAGTATACAGTATGTACTAAACTTATCCAAAAAATATATAAGAATATCCATGACGATATTGTGTGGAAGGGAGGGATATAGACTAATGATACTCGGAACTCCAGCAAAGACCCTGTATACCATTAATAACAGATTTTGTATCACAAATCTAACCAGGCAAAGAACAAACTAATGGTTACAAATAAAAATCAACCCATGATCCCAAATTCTCATTTAGGGAACCAATACCGGCAATGATTGGCCTGAATGGGAGGGGGGACTTCTCTTTATGGATCTTGGGCATAGTGTGGTATATAGAGATGATAGGACACTCCACAAACATATACCTTCTGAAATGATCATCTATTGCTTCCATATGTACTCCCTCCCTCCTCTAATAGATCTTTAAGTTCTTCCTTGAAACCAAGAGTCGGATCTGTTTTAATTTCATGATATATTTCACTATTATCAAGTATCACGTGTTTACATCGATAATATAATGCTGTTTCAAGTATAACGATCCCACCCCCTATGTCAGCCGGTCTCACCATATTTAAAGCCACACTCTCCTGTTTGATAAGGTTGCTATATGTTTCTCCTGGCTGATGGTTTATAGCTATTAATTCTTTTTCTATTAGGTCTTGAAATTGATCCAAGACACTTGGTCTGGGTTTAAGGGGATAGAACCAAGGATTAGGTCTAAGAAAGATTTTATTTAAGACCATATTGGACTAATGGCTTTCAGATTCTAGCTGCCTAAGTGCTGACAAATGTATCAGTTCCTCAAAATCAAATACACAAAAATCATCGTTAACCTTAGAAACTTGTTGAAAATGATCCAATCTTACATTAATAGAAACCCCTTCACGTGTGTCATAAGCGAAGTGGCATCTAAGGGTGAGGTTTCTCTCCTACTTATTAACGTCCAATAGGGTTTGAAAAATGTCAAATTTATTAGCAGGTGAAAAATCCCAAACCTCTAGACATCACTCTGATCTGATCAGCAGTTAATATTTGGCTAGGCAAGTTAATAACAGGACAACTCAATTTTTCTTTCTGAACCTCGGGGAGCTTCTTGTTATGCCCATGCTTTCTCCCCGACCTCCTTCTGCGTTTTTTCATCGATAATTGGAGGGAAGAGGTGGAAAATGTTTATCATACACATTATCCCGAGTGTCCGTAGGCTCCCTTGAGGTAACAGATGAACCATCTAAGAATCTAACCCTCTTATGTTCATCCTCTTTGTATGTTAGTCCTGAATATTTAAGTATACAGTAGATCTCCTCGGGCGTTAGAGTTTCCAAGAATAGACATTGTCAGTTTCACAGTCTTTAATATCTCGTTCAAATTTCCGTTTTTTGCTTCAACAATTTTTTCTTCTAATTTTCTCAGATTAATGTCCATTTTTTCTTTGTTTATTAACCTTCTCTGGTTGCTTATGATGATCAATTTTTTCTTTAAAATTCACAATGTCCTTATTAACTTTATCCATTTCCATTTCATCATATTTGACACTATATTGTTCCATGCAATAGAAAAAGTCTCCGGATATATGGAGGTAGCCGTTTTACTGATCCGTAAGCTCCTCGGAATCATATTCTTGTCAATATATGACGGGACATAAAATATGTTTGTTTGTTGTTGTATTGCCGCATTGCCGCATGTCTGGATTTTAAAGTAAGAAATAAACAGTTTCTTTTATTCATTCCTGCCTGTGATCCGCTGGATTTGTTTCTTCTTATGAATACATTGCTTTTTATTTTGTGTGAAACAATTGTAGCTGCTGATTCCAGTTTTTTCTGTAACTCTGCACAGGTGGTTTGTGGCTCTTGGACAACTCTTCTGATAATTTTTTTCATTCTTCTGCCTGAAATCTTGCAGCGAGCACCTGGTTATGACCGATTTATGGTTAAAATTATATTCTTTACATTACCATATTATGGCTGCAACAGTGCTCACTGGAACATTCAATAGTTTCGAAATTCTTATGTAACTAATGCCATCAGTATATTTTGCAACAATAAGTTTGCGAATGTCTTGAAACAGCTTACTGGTAGTAATGGGTGGACCTAGACTGTAAAAGTCCAGATCCGATTCAAAATACCCGTGCACCCACCCCAGGCCCAGAATTTTCATGGAATTCCGGGTAAGTATCCAAATCTAGCAGCTCGGGTAGTGAAAAAATAATAAAGAAAAATAAAGAAAAAAGGGTAAAGCAAGCAAGTTATACTTACCAGTCTCCCGCCTGTCTGTAACACTACTTCCATGGCACTCATACTATTTTCAGGGGCACTCATTATCCTACATACATATGCACTGCTTCCCTCGCCCATCTGACTGGTTGCGGTCAGGCAGCAACCCGATCCTGTATGACAGCGTGTCTGACTGCTTTCAATCACAGATGCTGTCTGCGTGTCTATAGTGGTGTAAAAATAAATAAATAAAAATATTTTCATAGGCCCCCTTATTATGATAACCAGCACAGATAAAGCATACGGCTACAGGCTGCAGTGTGCTTATCTTGACTATGTATCAAAATAAGAGGGACCGCATGTGGTTTTTTAATAAAAGTTATTTAAATAAATAATTTTTAAAAACGGCATAATTTTGATACCCAGCCATGATAAAGCCAACAGCTTGAGGCTGATATTCTCAGGCTGGGGAGAGCCATGGTTATTGGGCTCCCCATTCTAAAAATAGCCTGAAGTCACCCAGGATTGCCACATCCATTAGATGCGACAATCCCAGAACTTTACCCAGCTCACCCTTATTGACTTGGTGCGGTGGCAATTAGGGTAATAAAGGGTTAATGATGGCTCACAGCTGCAACTAAGGCCTTGATTAGTAATGGTAAGTGTCTATGAGACCCCCCATTACAAATCTGTAAATGAAAAGAAATAAAACACAAGACACCTTCTGGTTCAGTAAGAGAACCATGAATGCCAATATGCCCTGTGACATACTGAAGCACAGCAGGATACCCTTCGTTCAGAAACTGGGCCACAGGGCAGTATTGTAAAGGGTACTTTACATGCTGCGATATCGGTACCGATATCGCTAGTGAGCGTACCCGCCCCCGTCGGTTGTGCGACAAGGGCAAATCGCTGCCCGTGGCGCACAACATCGCTAACACCCGTCACACACACTTACCTTCCCTGCAACGTCACTCTGGCTGGCGATCCGCCTCCCTTCTAAGGGGGCGGTTCATGCGGCGTCACAGCGATGTCACACGGCAGCCGTCCAATAGAAGCGAAGGGGCGGAAATGAACGGCCAGAACATGCCACCTTCTTCCTTCCTCATTGCCGGTGGATGCAGGTAAGAAGATGTTGGTCGTTCCTGCGGCAACGATATTAAGGAAATGAACGACGTGTCAACGAGCAATGATTTTTCAAGTTTTTGCGCTCGTTGATCGTCGCTCATTGGTGTCACACACTGCGATGTCGCTAACGGCACTGGATGTGCGTCACTAATGATGTGACCCCGACGATATATCATTAGCGATGTCGCAGCGTGTAAAGCACCCTTAACATAATGACTCCAAACACACCTCTGAGAAAAACACTGCCTCATTAAGGAAACTGAGGGTAAAGGGTGCTGGAAAAGCTAAGCATTTCTCCAGAACTAAACCCTATGAAGCATCTGTGGTGCATCATCAAATAGAAGGTTGAGGACCATAAGGTCTCTAACATCTGTTAGTCTGTTATTGTGTCTTTGCTACCTGTCCTGTTACGTTAGTCTGTTACAAGGTCTTTAACATCCGCCAACACCTTGATGTCATTTTTTTTGTCTACCTGCAATTTTAGTTTAAGCCTCTTATCTTTATTATTAATGGTTCTCATCAGTGTGCAAGTTGTAGGCCAACTCTGACCCCTTATGTGAATAGCAGCTTATGTCTATGCAAATGTACACTGAAAGCCTGGTGTAGGCGGGAACAGCTCTCTCACCACTATTACATGCAAAATGTCAAATCTTTCACCATGTCAGAGCAGCTGCAGCCACTAAACTAAGTGATACATTGTTGAAGTCAGGGCCTCTTTGCCTACATCATGCTGCTCTCAGATGAGGTAGCAAAAACCTGCTGACAGATTCCCTTTAACTACCTGAGAATGGAGTAGCAATGCACATGCTCAACCGTTGCTCCATTTATTCCCAATGAGACTGGTGAGCGCTGCATTCTGCTAATTATTGCAGCCAGCCCCCTTCAGATCAATAAGTTATCACCCATCTTGTGAATTAGGTAATTTCTTGTTTTAATTGGATAGCACTTAAAAGCTTTATGGTCTATAATCTCGTGGGAAAGACCTAGAACCCTTTATGAAAATAAAATGCTTCAATAAGGAACAAAAAATACAAGACCTTTTCTTAGGTACAGACCAATGGATATGATAGGAGAGCTCACCCTTGCAGGAGTCTCAATAAGCACTTCACTGTTTAGCGGAGATTTTCTCTTTCTAGCAGAGCTCATATCCTCATCTCCTCTGTTTTAAGGCTGAAGTCACACTACTGTATGACTCGAGCGAGAATGGCATCGCACTGCCTGGACCAGCCAGCGGCTCTCCTGACCCGAGCGTGCCAGCTGAATAGAGGTACATGAAGTCAACACACTTGGGTCAGGAGAGACATCGGCTGGTACGGGTCGTGTAATGACATTCTCAGACGAGTCCTATGACCGTTTGTCTCCCGCCTAAATAGCAGACTTGGCAAATGCTACTCAGTGCACAAATCTTCAGCAACTTCAAGAGGACATACCTCCCATCCAACAATTTACCCATAAGGAGCCAGCAATAGCAGAGTGGAGTACCTTAACCCCTTAGGATCAAGCCATTTTTCAATTTTGAGCTTTCATTTTTACCTCCCCTTCTCCAAGAGCCGTAACTTTTTTTATTTCCGTAACTTTTATTTAAATAATTTTTTATGAGGGCTTGTTTTTTGAGGAACAATTTGTACTTTTAAATGATAATATCCATTTTATCAAAAGGTTTACTAGAAAATGAAACAAAAAATGCAATTAAAGTGAAATTGAGGAAAACAAAATTGCAATTCCACTATTGTTTTTTGAGTTTTATTTTTTTTGACATTCATTCTACAGTAATAATATATGATTGTCCAGGTCAGTATAATTACGATGATTTGATTGCATTTTATTGCATATTTTTGTAGAAATGTAGCAACTAGAAACCCGTAATTCTGGCATTTCGATACTTTTTCTTTTCACAGTTTTTACAAATCAGGTAATAAATTTTGTATTTTCACAGATCGGACTTTTATGGTCACGTATTAAACCCAAAAAAGTGTATTCTTGTAATTTGTTTTACAGTGTTATCAGGGGAAAAGGGAAAGTGATTTGAATTTTTAGATTTTTTTTTTATTATTTTTAACATTTTTAAATACTTTTTACTTTATTTTTAAGCCTCCTTAGGGGACTTGGACCTTTGATCGGAACATAGGGGGCAACCGGTCAAATCTATTATCTCAGAAACTGGCATAAAATGCTTTGAAAAATCCCAAAGTTTTTGCACAACATGGAGTTCTGCAAAGATTTTGCATCCGTATAAAGTAACGCTGCCAAAATGGGCCATTCTGGGGAGGAGCCAGTGTGGGACATAGCCATGCCTGCCCATCAAAGTCAGCAAAAGTGCTGGTATTTTTTTATGCCAGAAATGCTACTCCAGGCCCTCCAGCACACGCCACTGAGAAGATGCGCTGAATTAATTAAAGCACCACTGCAACATTTTATGTTTTTTTTATTTTACCACTGGAGTGGTGCTTTAAATCTAAGTCCTCTGTCCTCTGCCTTATACTCACCTTCTATCGGCTTAATTTACTATTGCCGGCGCTCCAGTTGGTCTTCGGTGATTGTGACCTGCAGCCAGCTCCAGTGTTCCATCGAGCGTGCTGGAGGTCGCAACTTAATTCAAGTCTAAGAGAGTCTCGTTCTGGCCAGTTTCTGGCTTTCATAAAGATGCAGTGGGAGCTTGTGATGCAATTTCTGATTTCCAGCCAGTCAGAACTTATAGTCACCAGATGGCGCCATGAGACTGAAGCAGAATTGGTAAAAAGTGAAGATGTCGGAAAGTGAGTATATGATAGGGGCAGGGGGCTTTGGTTTAATGTGGCATTACAATGCTGAAAAAAAATGCTATAGTGGTGCTTTAAGTGGCTTGTGCCTCTTAATGAATTTGGCACATTATACTCTGACGAGTCTTTCATTAAGAGTGACATATATGCAGTGGCAGTCTTGAAAGGGGTTGCCCACTCACAAGTCTGCAGTCACAATATGTAAACGTAGACTAGTGAATACTCACATTGCACGCACTGTGCACTGTGAGGATGCGCTATGTCAGAGACGGGTTGCGGCAACTGATTGGTTGTAGCAGTCACAACAGATAAGGGACCAAAGAGATAAGCAAGGACCCAGGTACTGTTAATTAGGAGTGATGGCAGGTCAGTAGGTGAGTATGTTTTTTAATATTAGGACCACGCATGACTGCTTTTAAACATGCAAGATGTGGACAACCTCTCAAATATCTTTATTTTTCATCTGCTGATATGATATCAATCATGTCGCAATGTGACTTTATACTGCAACTTTCCAAAGTCTAAGCTTTAATTGTGACTAAGTCCTGATTGGCAAGACCATATGAAAAATAAGTCTGTGTTTCTTATCGGTATTACATCCATGTGTCCATTTTGTACATCCGTGGGTCCAGTTTCGACATCCGTGGGCCATCTGTGTGTGCATTTTGTACATCCGAATAACATCTGTCGTTTACATGATTGATTTTATAATCAATAAAGATTAAATATAGTTTCCTATTTTATTAATTGTAATGTATCCAAGAGAAACACATGACCTACAGATGTCAACTAGTATAAAATGTTTTTTGCACACCCATTGACTTATAATTTGCGAGTTTGATCTGGAATCCGAATCAAAATTCTGCATGCGGTGACTTTTTACAGACAGCGTGTAAAAATGTTCATGTGAGCTAGCACATTGATTTGCATTGGCCTTTTGGTGTCCATACCTGTTTTGTATACAGAAAATACTCATGCTCAATATGTTCGTCTAAAGGCCGCTTTACACACTGCGATATCGTGACCGATATCGCTAGCGTGGGTACCCACCCCCATCGGTTGTGTGACATGGGCAAATTGCTGCCTGTGGCGCACAACATCGCCCAGACCCGTAACACTACTTACCTGCCCTGCGATGTCGCTGTGACCGGTGAACCGCCTCCTTTCTAAGGGGGCGGTTCGTTCAGTGTCACAGCGACGTCACAGCTGCGTCACTGATCCGCCGCCCAATAGAAGCGGAGGGGTGGAGATGAGCGGGACGTAACATCCCGCCCACCTCCTTCCTTCCGCATTGCGGGCGGGAGGCAGGTAAGGAGAGGTTCCTCGTTCCTGCGGTGTCACACGTACCGATGTGTGCTGCCGCAGGAACGAGGAACAACTTCGTTACTGCTGCAGCAACGATATTAGAGAATGGACCCCCATGTCACCGATGAGCGATTTTGCACGTTTTTGCAACGATGCAAAATCGCTCAAAGGTGTCACACGCACCGGCATCGCTAAAGCGACCGGATGTGCGTCACAAATTCCGTGACCCCAATGAGTTCGCTTGAGCGATGTCGCAGCGTGTAAAGCGGCCTTAAAACGAGACCTTATGCTCTTTAAAACTTGCAGTAGTGAAAAGATTGTTCTTACTGAGTACCTTCCTGTAAAATTGGTTCTATCAGTTATTATTGTTATATTTCAATCAGAACCTGGAATTCTATATTATTGATCCCACATGTCTGATCCAGTGTTTTTGAGATTGGTATTAATGGTGAAGCTACATTGTAACTCTATTCATAATCTACAACATATGTCCTCACGATTCAAATCAGTTGAGAATTAAATAATGTCAGAGGATTCTGAAAATGTATTTCAAAATGCAATTGTGAAGCTGAAACAATGAAAGCGGATCTGTCACCTGATTTCACAATGCAAACATCGTACATTATTAAAGAGATCTTAGTGCTGAAGTGGCTTTTATTGTTACTTCATACATCATTGGCAATCTTGCTTTTTAATCTTATTTTACATTTTTCGCTACTGTTTTTTAAACTAGTACTTTTAGTCCATTTACATTAGATCTCCTTAAATCCACATGTAAGAAAAAACTTTGCAATAAAAACATCTGCAACAAATACACGATCTTTCTTCAAAAGAATTCTAGAAAAAACTTATACTGTACAGAAGAGAGAGACTTACCAAGTGACTTTGGAGATGAAAAATGACTCTGCCGTACAAACTATGCTTCAACGGGAACGTTTAATTTATGATGGCCCAGGTACTGACCACCGCTATACAAGGTATGATAATCCGTGAAACGTCATAGATGCAGGATATTAAGTAGATACCTGAGCAGCAATGCTAAATGGAGTTCACCTGCTATCTGGTGCTTCAGCAGTATAGGAAATGGTGTCGGGCAAATGTTCAAATTCGTGTTAAACCACAAATTTTAGGAAATTTGACTCAAACTCGATCCTTTGTTAATTGCTCCACTCATCTCTAATTATCATAAATGCTTCCCTATGTGTAGGTCAGCTTTCAATTTACACAATATGAGGCACTTTTGTAATTCACGCTGTATTTCATCTATTAAGGTCAATTACATGTATAAAGTGAGTATATGAACGTGATTCCTGAAAGAGTTATTTCCATTATCGCAGATTTCATCCTATGAACAGAATAGGTGATAACTTTTCGATTTGTAAAGATGCTCAGGGCGGTAGTCATTAACGAGGGCTTCACTTTCCTTGCCCCACCACACAAAAGGGTGATGTGTATGTGGGAACGTAACTCATTTGTGTTAGTACCTCTAGGTCCGAGACCACCACCGTGTCCTCTGCTGCATGTAATGCGTTACCACTGCCTCTTGAGTTCACATAAAGTCCAAGCCAGGGTTTAAAAATTTTGTTTTCTTTATATTCAGGTGAACTCAAGAACAATGTATAGTAAGTAATACATATTCCATTCTCCACTTTAACATAGACTGGGTCTTTTAGGAGGGTTACAGGCAAGATCTTATTCTCTTCTGCACAGTCTTCCCAAGAGTGAACGGAAGACTGGTTTGTCTGCATCCTACCAATGTAAAACCATATGAGTCCAGGAGTGTTGCTGTGGCTATTATTACCATGGCACTGATATGCTACTTTCCAAGGACTGGTCTTAGAGTTGATGTCCCAATGCCAATGCCCTTCTGCTAGGCATCCCTTCTTCACTAAGGTCCCCTTTCCACTATTCTGACACTGTTTCTACACTTTTCACAAAGCTTGCTTGGTAGGAGTTCCCCTTTGCTCAGTACACGTCTGAAGAGTTACATGTACATTCCAAGCCTAGTCTACCCACACATCTTCTTTACTTGACTTCTTTCTCTTGCTTCTACTACACAAGAGCTAGACCACAAACTACTTCTTCTCATATATTCCTTCACTTCACCCCACTTTGGGATGGGTCTGCAGTTAACCCTGCCATGACTGTCCCTTTCCCTGCTGTCTTTTGTTGAAAATTCCTAAACCTTCAATCAGTACTATACAGGAGTGAACAGGAGAACAGTGACCTCTTATGATCATTGGCAGTCCTGTGGCCATGAGGGATTCTAACATGTTACAATAACTTAGCACAAAAGGCACGTCATACATTTATAATGGAACCATTGACGTCTTCAGGGGTGTACACAACCATAGGTCCACCCGCTTACAGGTTGGTGAGGGTTTGAGAAATTGAACCCCTCATCCCAAAAACGGGGCTCTGAAATTACCTATTGGAGTGGAACAGTAGCCATCCATTGTATGTTTCTATGTAGTACTACAGGAGATCACAAATCACAGTGCTCTAGTTTCTCCAGTATTCCCATACAGATTCTGCCAATCAGACAGAACATTTTTGAGCTTGGTTCTTGGGATCAGTGGGAGTCCCTGCAGTTGGCGCGACACCAATCAGAAAGTTATCAGATATCCAATGGATGTGGTAAAGTCAATGTTGTGACAAACACTTTAGGCTATGCTGAGTGCTAAAGATATAAAAGAGATTATCTACAGTACACCTAACTAAGCACTTTACGTTATGCTCTGATGAACATAGACAAGGACCTCTTTATATTATACTGATTTATTAAGATTTCACATAAAGTAATTTCATATATTTTAGGCTTCACATCCTTAGTCATATCAAGTCCATGGATTTATGATCTATAGTCTATACAGAAAATGTCCTGTTCTAGAGATTAGTGTAATATAATACGTGTCAGTGTAATTATGTATTAAGAATGTGAGCATTATCATCAGTATTTTTGTGTAGTGCTTTGTACTTTGTTTCCAATGATTTATATATTAATTTATTCTGAGGGATATTATATTATGCTAGTGTTGGACCTACCAATGTGACCACACTGCCCTAATGGATTTTTAATGGGCTGTTATTAACAAATCTTTTTGGCAGTTGTGTACACAATTTTTTTTCTATCAATAAAGATTTTAAGTTTTGCACAATCATGTGGTTACATTCAATACTATTAATTATTTTGGCTAAAGTATAATTTGTATGATGTTCTTTACTTTGGTTTTATAAAAATTTCCTATGTGCTTCAAGGGGTCAGACCCTGCTACAAAAGATATATAGAACAATCCAGGTCCACAACTTAATCATTCAACAATATAGAAAGTTTATTAAATATTGTACACAATACATGTAGTTATTAAAATACTTTATACATAGGCTTCTGTAAGGAAAATTGAAGGGGATAAGTCGCACTGCTTAGGAGTAGCCTATTGGAACTGCAGACAGCCACAGTGTGTCACTATGTGTAACACTTAGCAATGGTTCTATAAGTATATAGGACACACGGTGTATTTAACTGATATATATATAGCTTGCAGGCAATCATATAGATAAACCACCAGTAATAACATAACATCTGAAGGTCACTGATTCACAGTAACTAAGCTGATAAATCA
Organism: Anomaloglossus baeobatrachus; assembly: GCF_048569485.1. Lineage (NCBI taxonomy): Eukaryota > Metazoa > Chordata > Amphibia > Anura > Aromobatidae > Anomaloglossus > Anomaloglossus baeobatrachus. Next base: position 765,213,146 of record NC_134353.1, on the reverse strand, counting down.
CTGATGTCACCCTGCACAGTAGTGATAACTCACTAGTAATAACTTATGAATAACATGCAGTGCTGCAACACTATACCCAGTATCAGCCAAGTGATATACTAGCAGCCATAAAGTTTAGTATGTCATTGCACTATAAGCGTTACCTGCAGCCATATTACCAGCAGTCAAACAGTCCAAGAGGCCACTCCCACCTCGACGCGCGTTTCACCGCTTCTGGTTTCGTCAGGAGGCATGGTGAAAGCAGAATATGCACCCCCATATATACCACACATGTTCCGTCACAGCTGTTTAGCTTCTGCCGGTAATGGGCGCATCGGGCGTCATGATGTGCGTCCGGTGGGTGAGTCGCACAGTGAGTGCGTCACGCTGTCACATGACCACGAGTCACATGGTCCGTAAATGCATGACGCTAGTGTCACGGGCGGAGGGGACGCGCTCGCCACGCTCGGGTCCGGGTCTTCTGCTGCTGCTCGGCGGCTCCAGCGGTGGGCCGGACCCGGGGACTTGAGCAGCTCTCCTCGTCCACGAGTGAAAAGGGGGTGGTTTGTTTAGGGAGATAGTTCGTGATGCCACCCACGGGTCGTGGTGATTATTAGCACCACCGCTGCTGGTGACGGGAATCCCGGGAAGGATAGTAGGGAGCAGCTAGGATGTTGTCCCCTCCGTGGGTAGGGGTTGGTGGTCCCTGGGCCCGATGGTGATACGGGGAGGCTGGATGGCTGGGGGTGCAGGGTTGCAGTGACAGCACGGCGTGGTGCCGGATGGCACTGGTGTACTCACTCAGACAGTCAATGACAGAGTCTCTGGTAAACCAAACGGCTGGATGGACGGGTCCCGCAGCCGGCTGCAGTGTTGTGCTCTCCCCGGACGGCTGATGGTGGCTGTCTTTCCCTGCACCTGTTAGAATGTTCTGACTCTTGTGGTTGCCCACCGGTAGTCCGCTCCCCGGCGTATAGGTGCCGTAGGAGTCCGTTTTGCCTGCAGGTGCTGGCCCTTGGATCTTTAGCCTATGGCGGTGGCTGTATATCCTCTCGGTGTGGACTGTTGCCTTCTGACGGGTCTTGGTTGTTGGGAAACCCCTGGGGTTCCTGTCACACTCAGATTTGACTATTGTCGGCGGCTCCAAGCCTGGTCGGGGTCCGATGGCCCTGCCTGTGTGCTTAGCTTCACTCTGCTCCCCGGTTCGGTACCGGCGGGCCAACACCCAACCCCTGTCCTACAGCTCTGCAGAGGTCCACTAACTCCTGCAGATGGCCACCACTGTCTGCCAACCTTGCTGTCAGTGCCTGGGCTCCGACCCAGACATTTGCAGTTTTTGTCCTCTCACTTTCAACAAACTCTACTCACTGCTTTTCCCGCCTCCAGACCTGTGAACTCCTCGGTGGGTGGGGCCAACCGCCTGGCTCCGCCCCACCTGGTGTGGACATTAGACCCTAGAGGGAGGCAACAACGGTTTTTGTTTGACTGTTGTGACTGTCTAGGGAAGGGAGTGTGTGTGGTGTTATGTCTGTGACTACCTGGCTAGTCCAGGGCGTCACATTAGGCGTCCATGGAGACCGGAACCTAGCTCCGCCTCCATGACGCCGACTCAATCGGCGCGTCATGCATTTACGGACCATGTGACTCGTGATCATGTGACTGCGTGACGCACTCACTGTGCGACTCACCCACCGGACGCACATCATGACGCCCGATGCGCCCATTACCGGCCTCTTGGACTGTTTGACTGCTGGTAATATGGCTGCAGGTAACGCTTATAGTGCAATGACATACTAAACTTTATGGCTGCTAGTATATCACTTGGCTGATACTGGGTATAGTGTTGCAGCACTGCACGTTATTCATAAGTTATTACTAGTGAGTTATCACTTCTGTGCAGGGTGACATCAGTGATTTATCAGCTTAGTTACTGTGAATCAGTGACCTTCAGATGTTATGTTGTTACTGGTGGTTTATCTATATGATTGCCTGCAGGCTATATATATCAGTTAAATACACCGTGTGTCCTATATACTTATAGAACCATTGCTAACTGTTACACATAGTGACACACTGTGGCTGTCTGCAGTTCCAATAGGCTACTCCTAAGCAGTGCGACTTATCCCCTTCAATTTTCCTTACAGAAGCCTATGTATAAAGTATTTTAATAACTACATGAATTGTGTACAATATTTAATAAACTTTCTATATTGTTGAATGATTAATTTGTGGACCTGGATTGTTCTATATAGGTTTAGTAGTATTTCCTCAGGGACACCACTGTTATTCTGGTAGAGGCTATATGTAGGTTGGATGCCTGCTACAAAAGATTGTGAATCCTTTCCCTGTGCAATCAGCTGGCATTATCCTTATGATATATTCATAAGTTTCCAGCACTTGTGTATTATTCTAAAGTTTGATTTTTTTTTTCCATGTAAAAGCAATAAAATGTGGGGAACTTATCGTGAACCTGTGAACTCAACTATGAGTGTGTGCAGAGCAGGCTGTCAATGAAAATGGAGTGGTTACACCTACTCTGACCATATAGTAAGTGGTGACTGTGACAGCTCCCTGCACCGCTCTAAGGACTGGAAGCTAGTGGCTACAGGGAGAATATAACTTCATTTTCTCTCTGTAGCTGCTGCAAAAGTAAGACGGCTAAATAGGGTTTAAATGTTACTTATCTGTAGATTGACTCTTAATCTACATGTAAAAAGCATTTCTCAGAGTGACAGGTTCCTTTTTAAAATCAGAGAGAAGTTTTTAATGTTGGCTTGATAGGATTAAATGTATATCTAAAACCCAGCAGGAAATACTTTGCCGCCTCAAAATCACTAAAGTAGACAAATCACCGGGCCCGGATGTAATACACCCCCAAGTACTACAGGAATTAAGTACTGTAATAGAGAGACCATTATTTTTAATCTTTACAGAGTCCATAAAACTCGCAAAGTAACGAGAAAGCTGAATGCCGCACTATTTGGTACCCGCAGGAATAGTACGGCATTCGGGTTACTCGTTACTCACGAGTATTAGACAGTATTCGTTATGAGAATAGCGAGTACGAATAGTTAGGTACTCAGCAACTATAGTTGAGCATCACTTTCTGATCAACCTCTGGGGCCTACATCGTTCCTTAGAGAAAGAGGAAACAGTGTCAGTTTAGACCTGATTTGTTGGGGTCCTAGATGTCTACCGACCATAAAGGGATGGTATTCTTTTTCAATATGAAAACATTTTTTTAAGAAGCAAATACCACTTAGAACATTGTTTTACTTGACAGTACAGAGATACAAAGCACGACCTTCTGCTTATTAGTAATACCTAGTATTTTATGATTTTGTGCCAGACTTGACAGAGAATACGTTCAGAACTATCACTGTCCATAAATATAGTAACAAATCAATTTTTAGATTTCTATTTAAACTTATATTTCTAAATAACGATGGTCTTGCCAATCACATGGCGTCTGTGACCTGAAAGAATATCCAAGATGAATAACAGATGTCATAGAATATGTCATTAATGTCAGAACGTAGCCATACAGACCCGTCACAAAGGCTGGCTCTGAAGTTATCCATAGACTACAGTAGAGAGGACCACACATATGTGCTACTAGCTCAGGCATACGTGACATGCCAAACATTCATGACATACACTCAAAAATGTGTGTAGATAGAATACCCTTTAAAGTCTAACAATATTAACACTTATTCTGGAAGGTAAGTTTGCTATAAATATCCAAAAAGGGCAAAATGTTACAGTAGACCATCAGAAGACCAGTCTAAAAATTAGGCTTGCAGCTTTAAAGCACCACTCCAGTGTTTTGTTTTGTTTTTTTTTTATTTCACCACTGGACTGGTGCTTTATATGTAAGTCCCCTGCCCTCTGTCCTATACTCACTTGCCACCATTTTCATCTTTTTCCATCGTCACTCTGGTCACTCTGTCAGTTTGTTGCCTGCCGGCTGTTCCAGTGAGGCGTGCTGGAGGTCACAAATCAATACAAGTCTATGAGAGCCTCGTTCTGGCTCTCATAGAGTAGCATTGAATGTTTGTGAGGTAACTTGTGACTTCCGGCTAGTCAGAAGTTATGGGCATAAGATGGTGCTGCAGGATCAGAGAGGCACCAAAAAACTATGATGTTAGCGGCAGGAAATTATAATACCAGGGACTTAGATTTAAAGCAATACTCCAGCGCTGAAAAAAACCCCAAAAGGCTGGTGTGGTGCTTTATTTTTAAATAACCTACCAAACATATTAGAAAATGATAATCAAAAATATCCACAGGAAACCAAATTCAGTAACCATAAGCTAACAGAGTGTCAAGGAATCAGAAATGCAAACATGTAAAACTCTAAATAATGGAAGTCATATAACACCAGCAGCAGTAGCCCGACATTGTATAAACAAAAACAGTTGGGTTGACTTAAAGGGTTGTTTCCAAAAAAAATAAGTTATCCTCTATTGATTGGATAGGGGATAACCTGATGATCTCTACGACCACCAACAATTTACAGCATCATCTTGAAGGGTGTGGAGAAACACAGCAGCAGGGTCTTCTCCATTATTGTCTATAGGATTGCCGAGTATAGAGCTCTTCTAGTCCCTTAGACAATGAATGGAGCAGTGGCTGTGCATACACACTTCTGAGTTCTGCCCTATTCAGGACAGCAGAGCCCAATTTTGGTGTTTCATAAGCCCCCTTCTGAAAATTGCTGGGGTAGTTATGCCACATTGAATGCTTTTAACAACTTTTCCTACATCCCCACAATGGAATGAGAGCAGTAAGCTGCTGTAAGATTTGTCAGCAGGTGACTAAGCTCCTCTGAGAATGAAAAAAAGGGGCCTTGAAATGAAACATGGTCGATTCTTCTATCCCCTGCCATCATCTGTCAGAGAAGAGTCTGGAGGGTTTGGATACTCTTTACGGGTTTGTACTATCTTCAGAATCTTCTGACATGTGATGTGTCTTTCCAAAAGTTTTGATCAAGTGTTTTGGTGTTGTATACATTTATTATGCTTGTTTACATAGCACCAACTTATTTCATACATTTTTACAGCCATCATCACTGTCCCCATTGGTTGGTCACTATCTAAATTCCCAATTAGTATGTCTTTGGAGTGTGGGAGGATATCGGAGAACCAGGAGGAACCCCACGCAAACATGGGGAGAACATACAAACTCCTTACAGGTGTTGTCTTTGGTGGCATTTGTATCAAGTACTAACCAATGAGCCACCATTCTGCCCAATAGTCTTCATATACAGGTTGTCCATACAGTATACAAATGGATCACAGAAAAACACGAGGGGACACAATATTTAGCTTGAAGCTTCGGACCGTTCGTTAACAATCGGTGGGGGTCTCAAGCCCTCAGGCCTCTACTGATCTAACTTTATGACTTCAGAGAAGTCGTCAGGTCACGACGTGTATGGGCATCATTGTTACATTAGCCTTTCGGCCTGTATCCCATATGGTAGTACAGTCACTCATACTACTTACCACTTTTACACTTTCGACAGATATTAAATCAGGAGTGATACATCATGTAACATAACATATAAGAAAAGTGACTGGCTTACCTGAGACCTGGATAGTAGAGTAGAAGACAGTGAGGAAGCATACAGTAAAGTGCAGTAGTGAAGGCATATTGTGCTGCAGTCTAGCACAAGGTATTGGAGCTTAGGGCAGTGATGCAGGCCTGGCAATGGGGTGAGGGATGGTGGTCAAACAGCTGCTGCTGACTCCCCCATTAGGGCAGCTCTAGTACACAGAACTGGGGGGAAGTGCAGGCAGACTCCTGGAACAGAGAAGGTTGTGTCTGTCCTCAGTGGTGGGGAAGCCCTGTGTGTAGAGCAGCCAGAAGCAGTAAAGGAGAAGGCAGCCTTTCCACACACAGCCTGGCAGCTCTCCCAGGGAACAACTGACAACGTGAGAGAAGTTCAGGCTTTATACTTTGCTGACAGGAAGCAATTCCACAGTACAAAGACCATTCTCTCATACTCGGGCACCCAAAGCAGATCTAAGCCTGCGAAACATCCACAGATAGTGATTATAATGACGGACCTCACATTATTGATCACTTATACATGCGAAAACATAGATTAGCTGGCAGATATATATGAATGCATCTTTCAGCGGAGTTATGCACTGATTCTGAAAAACTATTGCTCCACCACTTTCCTATACACGCCAACTAAGGGATATTTGAAAGTGTCATTTTAATTTCTATTTCAGAAATGATTAGTTCATATGAAAATAAGCAACTGTGTAATTACTGTGTCAGAGGAGCTAGAGGCAGATACAGACATTCTGCTGCAAGTTCTCCTGAAACCACAGGTACGCTTTGTGATGTACTGAGAGGTGTGCTATATTCTCAGCCCAATATGGGGCACGGATCCAATCTAAACATATGAATATACATTTGTTATAACAGCAATCGAGTCTTATTTTCCCTATACATTACACAGTTGTAAAGAAGTAAACCTGTGGTCATGTTTCCCCCAAAGACATCAATGGTTTTAATGTAAGTGTGTCATATGACCTGTAGTAGCTAGAGTATAAGATAGTGTAATGGAAGGTACAATGTATAGTGTATAAGATGGATAATGTTATGTGGGCCGCAGTACTAATACTGGCCACAAGAGGTCATTGTCTCCTTATTGATATGTTTAGATTTCACTGTGTGCTTCCTGATCCTATGTTCAGGCATCACAGGGTTAACTTTAGGGCCAGCCCACAATGGGGAGGAGGTGAAAATGTGACATCCTGGACTAGCTAGGTAGTCACAAACACAACATCACACACACCCCCCTCCCCTGGATAGTCAACAACAGTCAAACAAAATCCTTGTTGCATCCTCCAGGGTCTGTTGTCCACACCAGGTGGGGCGGAGCCAGGCGGTTGGCCCCACCCACCGAGGAGTTCCCAGGCCTGGAGGCGGGAAAAAGCAGTGAGTTCAGTTAGTGGAGTGGAGCAGTTGAGTTTGGAGTGGAAAGTGACAGGAGAGAAACTGTTAGTGTCTGGGTCGGAGCCCAGGCACTGTCAGCAAGGTCGTCAGACGGTGGTGGCTGTCTGCAGGAGTGGGTGCAGGTCAGTGGAACCGTAGGACTGGGGACGGGCGGTGGCCCGCCGGTACCGAGTCGGGGAGCAGATCTGAACCAAGCACAAAGGCAGGGCCATCAGACCCCGACCAGGCTAGGAGCCGCCGACAACGGTCAAATCAGATAGTGACCAGGACCTCAGGGGTTCCCTCACACCCAAGACCCGACAGAAGGCAACAGTCCACACAGTGAGGATAAAAAGCCACTGCCATAGGCTAGAGATCCAAGGGCCAGCGCCTGCGGGCAATAGGGGCTCCTTCGGTACATACACGCCGGGGAGCGGACTACCAGTGGGAAACCATCGGAGTCAATACATTCTCCAACGGTGCAGGGAAAGACAGCCACCATCAACCTGTCCGGGGAGAGCAAAGACACTGCAGCCGGCTGCGGGACCCGTCCATCCAGCCGTTTGGTTTACCAGAGACTCTGTGAATCTGTGCCTGAGTGAGTACAACAGTGCCATCTGGCACCGCGCCGCGCTGCCTCCGCAACCCTGCACCCCAGCTACCCTGCCTCCCCGTACCACCACCGGGCCTCGGGATCACCAACCCCTACCCACGGAGGGGGAACCAACATCCTAGCTGCTCCCTGTCATCGCTCCCGGGATCCCCGTCACCAGCGGTGTCCATTATCACCACGACCCGTGGGTGGCGTCACGAACTATCTCCCCCAAACAAACCATCCCTTTTCACTCGTGGGCGAGGAGCGCTGCTCGAGTCCCTGGGTCCGGCCCACCGCTCGAGCCACCGAGCCACCGAGCAGCAGCAGCCCCGGACCCGAGCAAAGCGACAAAAACCACAAGAGGAAAGGAAGTTCCTGGTTCAGGAGTTAGTGTGTTGAGAATACCGGTGAAGCATGGGGTCAAAGCTTGTGTGGCGTGAAGCAAATAACACAGAAACAGCAAGAAACCATTAAAGGAAACTAGTTAGAGTGGCAGAGGTCACATATGCAGACAAGTTGGAGGAGAACTTTGGGAAAGAAGACAAGAACATAGTAAGTCCAGTGTATGCCAGTAGTGGGGGACACAGTGAAGTGAGGCTGCTGCCCAGTAGAGACGAGCGAACGTGTTCTGAAAAAGTTTGCTAATTTCAAATTCGATACAAGCTTTGGCCAGCTTGGCTCAGTCTCAGATTTCTGAACACTTTTGTCAAAAGTCGTCAATGTTCGATTTTTTTCAGTAACTGGTTTGCAGAAACCATCTAAACCTGGCCCTATCCAATACTTGACATGGCTGTGATTGGCCAAGAAAATCTTTGCAGTCAGACTGTCTTCTGGGCCTTCATGAATTTTCAATGCATTCCTCACCCATCCTCTGTGTATAGCAGTGTGTGTTTGAGTACTCCAGCAGTGAGTGTGGCGTGCAGGCAACGCCCACCGGAGCATAGTGTCACATCATGGGCCAATGCCATTTTAGTGTCAGACACAAGAGAAGTAGCTCCTTGCTGCCCTGATCATGTAAGTGCAGATGAGAAGATGAGTTATGTTGTTAGTGAGGTGGAGCTGGAGGACATCATCTGGCTGCTGACCCCTGTAACCGCAGGTGACCATCGTTATCCTGGAGCAGCAGGCACAGACAACGCATCCCCCATATATGTAAAGTGGAGGAAGGTACAGCACCCAGCACTGGGCCTTAATGCAGCGTAGTCCAGATCCAGCGCTGGGACTGGATGGGAGATGAGCTTCCTAAAGCGGAGGTGGTATGTGCAGGGACCAATTCCCCCACTGAGAAGGCCGGCAGGGATAAAGTCCCCGAGGACCACCCTGAAATACCCCTCGTTGGAGCTGGTCTGCTGTATGTGGGGGAAAGGGTGTCGCTCAAGCGCCGGTGGTGCCACAAGGGGTGGTATGCGGTGGGGGTAATTTGGCCCACCACTGAAGAGAAGGTTGAGAGGTGGGAGGAGGAGGCCGGGGAATAACAGTGAAGCTGGTGATGCAGGAGGGACCTATCTGTCATGTCTACCAATAGTACTCAAATATGAACAATACTTGTGCATTTGCAAAAATCCTTCGCTTGAACTTGCTGAAGAAATTACCTATGAAACAATTTCCTGTTTTTTTTCTCTATAATGTGTTTTATTTATATAAATTCTGTACACTATTTTGTATAGCATGCTTTTAACACTATCATATACTCTAATACACACATTTCCTTGACAAAGGCCCAGAGTGAAGCCAAAACATTGAATAATGTCTATTTATGCCTCTGAGTACAGTGACACGTTTGTATATATGCCAATAAGTTCATTAAATGAAACTTCATGAATATACAACTCCTTTTCTCACTAGGAGGAGCGAGTAGTCCCTTCCTCAAGGGGTGCCTGTGGCCCAGATCACCATGCGGCCGAACAGGAGAGTACCAGCAACCTACCACCCCTATCAGTCAGGTTCCTGGTATAAATGTTACCGACAATCAGACGACACAACTACTTTATACTGACACAAACATTCTCCTAGAGGACCATGGTTGGAACGAATACTTGGACCAGCCATGGAAATAGACCAGGCCCTCGCCCCATAAAGTCCTGGGAGGCCTGGAAAAAGAAGGCGGCCGGAACCTGACTGATGACACGTCTGGTCCACTGTTGGCCGATGGCCAAGTTGAAAAAGAGGCTAGTTCCAGAGCCCTTTTGTAAAGAAAGGAACCACGACCAGTCGTACCGCCATCAGGACATTGGCTGGAAGAGGCCCTGAAGTGAAAATTTAAATGGGCAGCAGATAATGCCTTGTGGGCAGATAAGCCTGTTTTTTTATTTTGTCTTTTTATTTGGTGTGTGATTCTGCTGGATTTGGAGAACTTTGAACCCTATAGGCATTAAGAAGATACCTCCTCAGACAAGGACTTGCCCCTTGCAGCTCTCAGGAACTGTGCTCCACACTGCCAGTTGAAGTTTTCCCCCATGGTCTTTGTTCATTTACACCCTGCTCCTATGGATTTTGCCCTAACCAACGCCTGAGAGACTGTGCAAATCCCGTGAATCGTGAGTGGAGGGTGGATGGATCACAAAATATACCAGCTTGGTCGGGACGTATTTTATTCTTTATGGATGAATAGTTTTAAGGACTGTACCACCACCATTGCGGCAGGTGGGAGACATGGCCAAAACAACATGGTGGCCTCCGTTGCGGCATTTGGCAAAGGACTGTGACCTCAGACTGGAATGGTAACAGTTGGCCCACCGGCCTGTTTTTTAGAACACAGACTTTGTTTGTGCTGGAAATATAGGCCGGTCCGGCCTGAAGCAAGAACGTCGAGATCCCGGAGAAGAAAAGAGTTGATAGAGATTTTATGTCGCTTTTATTGCCTGATTTTATTGTGTTGCAGATTTCCACATGGCCGAAGACGGTTAAAGAGCGGAGGAATATAAGAAGGTAGACTATAACCTGCAACCCCCTGAAGACCTCCATGTTTGTATTAAGTGTATACTGGCTATTACGCCTTTTTTTAGTGTTTTTATAGAGTGTTTGTTGTGTCTCAATGTAATAAAGACCTTTTTGTACTTTGATAGAGGTTTATACCTCCTTTGCACACCACTTTTCTTCTTTTTGGTGTACTTATTTATGGGTTTGTTGAGGTGATCCCTTGTGGTCAGGTTACTTAGTGGGATAATTGGACCCCACAGATGGTGCCCTCCAATATGTCTTTTTATATGTGTAGTAGTGATTAGAGTTGAGCGCGGTTCTAGGTTCGTGGTTCTCCAGTTCGCGTCTCGAGTGATTTTGGAGGCTGTTCTAGATCGAACTAGAACTCGAGCTTTTTTGCAAAAGCTCTATAGTTCTAGATACGTTCGAGAACGGTTCTAGCAGCAAAAAAACAGCTAATTCCTAGCTGGCTTTCCGCTGTAATAGTGTAAGTCACTCTGTGACTCACACTATTATGAAATTTCAGTGTATAGTGTGCGGGAACAGCGCCTTCAGATCACTGCTGTATGGATAATGGCGATCGCCATTTTTTTTTTTTCCTTGTCTTCCTTCCCTAAGCGCGCGTGTAGTGGGGAGGGCCAGCATGTCAGCCAATCCCAGACACACACACAGCTAAGTTAGCCAGAGAAGCAACGGCATGTGTGATAGGATGTCCATGTCCAATGGATGTCCAATGTCCCTGCATTATAAAACCGGACATTTTCCTCCAGCACGCCATTATCTGCCTTCTGCGTCCTTGGTGTCAGACATCACGGGCGCAGCTCCGTCCTGAGTCCTATCGTCGATACTGCTGTATGCGCTCCATACACAGCGCTGGACAGCATAGGGATAGCACTTTCCATCAGTCCTTTTAAGGGCTCGTACCGGCAGGGTCAGAGCCATAGGTGACAGGTCCTGAAAACAGAGTTTAACAGCTACACAAGATGACAGCGTCTGTGTAGCTAAGGTCAGGGATTTCATCGCTACATTTCCTCATTAGGAGGGAATAGAAAGGTAGGCTTCCATTCCTCTACCCAGAGACCCACAACCCTGACACTGTACCCTCCTGTCCTCTGCACACTCCAACTCATTATAACTAAGCCATTATACTAGCAAACACTGAGTGTACCTAGTGTCATCCTAAACGTGGCTATTGGACTTCTGTATAGTCCCAGTAGTGCACAGATATTTGCAGCACCTCTGCCTGCATTGCACACTCAAACTCATTATAACTAAGCCATTATACTAGCAAACACTGAGTGTACCTAGTGGCATCCTAAACGTGGCTATTGGACTTCTGTATAGTCCCAGTAGTGCACAGGTATTTGCAGCACCTCTGCCTGCATTGCACACTCAAACTGATAGTTACTAAGCCATTATACTAGCAAACACTGAGTGAACTTAGTGGCATCCTAAACGTGGCTGTTGGACTTCTGTATAGTCCCAGTAGTGCACAGATATTTGCAGCACGTCTGCCTGCATTGCACACTCCAACTCATTATAACTAAGCCATTATACTAGCAAACACTGAGTGAACCTAGTGGCATCCTAAACGTGGCTATTGGACTTCTGTATTGTCCCACTAGTGCAAAGATATTTGCAGCACGTCTGCCTGCATTGCACACTCAAACTCATTGTTACTAAGCCATTATACTAGCAAACACTGAGTGAACCTAGTGGCATCCTAAACGTGGCTGTTGAACTTCTGTATAGTCCCAGTAGTGCACAGATATTTGCAGCACGTCTGCCTGCATTCCACACTCCAACTCATTATAACTAAGCCATTATACTAGCAAACACTGAGTGAACCTAGTGGCATCCTAAACGTGGCTATTGGACTTCTGTATAGTCCCAGTAGTGCAAAGATATTTGCAGCACGTCTGCCTGCATTGCACACTCCAACTCATTATAACTAAGCCATTATACTAGCAAACACTGAGTGTACCTAGTGGCATCCTAAACGTGACTATTGGACTTCTGTATTGTCCCACTAGTGCAAAGATATTTGCAGCACGTCTGCCTGCATTGCACACTCAAACTCATTGTTACTAAGCCATTATACTAGCAAACACTGAGTGAACCTAGTGGCATCCTAAACGTGGCTATTGGACTTCTGTATAGTCCCAGTAGTGCACAGATATTTGCAGCACGTCTGCCTGCATTGCACACTCAAACTCATTGTTACTAAGCCATTATACTAGCAAACACTGAGTGTACCTAGTGTCATCCTAAACGTGGCTGTTGGACTTCTGTATTGTCCCACTAGTGCAAAGATATTTGCAGCACGTCTGCCTGCATTGCACACTCAAACTCATTGTAACTAAGCCATTATACTAGCAAACACTGAGTGTACCTAGTGGCATCCTAAACGTGGCTGTTGAACTTCTGTATAGTCCCAGTAGTGCACAGATATTTGCAGCACGTCTGCCTGCATTGCACACTCCAACTCATTATAACTAAGCCATTATACTAGCAAACACTGAGTGAACCTAGTGGCATCCTAAACGTGGCTATTGGACTTCTGTATAGTCCCAGTAGTGCACAGATATTTGCAGCACGTCTGCCTGCGTTGCACACTCCAACTCATTATAACTAAGCCATTATACTAGCAAACACTGAGTGTACCTAGTGGCATCCTAAACGTGACTATTGGACTTCTGTATTGTCCCACTAGTGCAAAGATATTTGCAGCACGTCTGCCTGCATTGCACACTCAAACTCATTGTTACTAAGCCATTATACTAGCAAACACTGAGTGAACCTAGTGGCATCCTAAACGTGGCTATTGGACTTCTGTATAGTCCCAGTAGTGCACAGATATTTGCAGCACGTCTGCCTGCATTGCACACTCAAACTCATTTTTACTAAGCCATTATACTAGCAAACACTGAGTGTACCTAGTGTCATCCTAAACGTGGCTGTTGGACTTCTGTATTGTCCCACTAGTGCAAAGATATTTGCAGCACGTCTGCCTGCATTGCACACTCCAACTCATAACTAAGCCATTATACTAGCAAACACTGAGTGAACCTAGTGGCATCCTAAACGTGGCTGTTGGACTTCTGTATAGTCCCAGTAGTGCACAGATATTTGCAGCACGTCTGCCTGCATTGCACACTCAAACTCATTGTAACCAAGCCATTATACTAGCAAACACTGAGTGTACCTAGTGGCATCCTAAACGTGGCTATTGGACTTCTGTATAGTCCCAGTAGTGCACAGATATTTGCAGCACGTCTGCCTGCATTGCACACTCCAACTCATTATAACTAAGCCATTATACTAGCAAACACTGAGTGAACCTAGTGGCATCCTAAACGTGGCTATTGGACTTCTGTATAGTCCCAGTAGTGCACAGATATTTGCAGCACGTCTGCCTGCATTGCACACTCAAACTCATTGTTACTTAGCCATTATACTAGCAAGCACTGAGTGTACCTAGTGGCATCCTAAACGTGGCTATTGGACTTCTGTATAATCCCAGTAGTGAAAAGATATTTGCAGCACGTCTGCCTGCATTGCACACTCCAACTCATTATAACTAAGCCGTTATACTAGCAAACACTGAGTGAACCTAGTGGCATCCTAAACGTGGCTATTGGACTTTGCTATAGTCCCAGTAGTGCACAGATATTTGCAGCACGTCTGCCTGCATTGCACACTCCAACTCATTATAACTAAGCCATTATACTAGCAAACACTGAGTGAACCTAGTGGCATCCTAAACGTGGCTATTGGACTTCTGTATAGTCCCAGTAGTGAAAAGATATTTGCAGCACGTCTGCCTGCATTGCACACTCCAACTCATTATAACTAAGCCGTTATACTAGCAAACACTGAGTGAACCTAGTGGCATCCTAAACGTGGCTATTGGACTTTGCTATAGTCCCAGTAGTGCACAGATATTTGCAGCACGTCTGCCTGCATTGCACACTCCAACTCATTATAACTAAGCCATTATACTAGCAAACACTGAGTGAACCTAGTGGCATCCTAAACGTGGCTATTGGACTTCTGTATAGTCCCAGTAGTGAAAAGATATTTGCAGCACGTCTGCCTGCATTGCACACTCCAACTCATTATAACTAAGCCGTTATACTAGCAAACACGGAGTGAACCTAGTGGCATCCTAAAAGTGGCTGTTGGACTTCTGTATAGTCCCAGTAGTGCACAGATATTTGCAGCACGTCTGCCTGCATTGCACACTCCAACTCATTATAACTAAGCCATTATACTAGCAAACACTGAGTGTACCTAGTGGCATCCTAAACGTGGCTATTGGACTTCTGTATAGTCACACTAGTGCACAGATATTTGCAGCACGTCTGTCTGCATTGCACACTCAAACTGATAGTTACTAAGCCATTATACTAGCAATTTATGCTGCCAGTTTAAGGGCCGTAGTTGCATTGTCAGGGATATTTATTCTTTATTATTCTGCTGTTAATAAAGCTAGACCACCGCTGCAATCTACACCACCTCTCAATTTTTACTACCACATTTTCAGTGCACAATCTTGTTGCAATCAACATGAGTGGCAAAATGACAGATGCTGGTGGAAAGGGGAAGAGGCGTGCTGGAAAAGGAAAAAAAGGGTTTGTCCGTGGGGAAGGTGGCAAAGCTCCATTATCATCTGCTGAAGATAGACCATTTACCAGCAAAAGTAAGATGTCTACCACTTACCGTGGACAATCCGATGTGCTCCCTTTTTTACGGACACGAACAACAGGAACAAAGGTAGATGATGGCCAAAAAAGGAAAATGCTTGAATGGATCTCAAGTGGTCCAACAAGTGCCCTCTCAGCCACTTCAAGTACCGCATCCAACAAACACCAGTCCTCTGAGTTGTCATCCCAATCAAACTTGCTTTTTCCCAGCTCTGAAGTCTCCATCAGCCCTGCACAGTATGGTGGAACTGAGATGGCTGAATCTGCAGAGCTGTTCAGTCACACTGTAGCCTGGGAATCAGAGGTCTGCTCTCAAGCTACAGTGAGTACAGACCAGGAAATGGTCTGCAGTGATGCCCAGAACCTTTGTGACTCTGATTCAGGCCATGAGGACCAAGTTTCTGAGCATAATGTTGACCCTTTGTCACAAACTGTAACACCTGTGGTTATAGACAATGAGGAACATACTGATGAAGATGAGACGCAGATACCCGATTGGGATGACAACTTAAATATTCGGTCAGGGCAAGAAGAGGCTCGGTCTGAGGGGGAGGGGAGTGCAAACACAACAATTGATGATAAAGTTCTAGATCCCACCTACTGTCAACCCCCAGTCAGACACTCGAGGAGGTCAACAGAGGCGGTGGAGGAGGATGCAACCGACGACGAAGTTACCTTGCGCCTTCCTGGACAGAGTCGGAGCACTGGTAGCACGTCTACAACTGCATCCTCAGCCACCACTCTGCCTCTGAGCACTAGTCGGGGGGGCTCAGCAGGTCGCATGCCCTCTAAGCCTTGCCTAGCCTGGTCCTTTTTTGACATAGAAAAAAATCGCCCAAATTATGTGATATGTAAAATTTGTCGTGATTCTGTTAGTAGAGGTCAAAACCTCAGCAGTTTGACAACTTCTTCTATGAATCGTCACATGAATAAATATCATAGGTCCCGGTGGGAAGCTCACTGTGCTGCAATGCGGCCTAGCGGAGCGAACCATCCACGGCCTGCCCCTTCCAGTGCATCCGCGCGCTCTTCATCTTCTAGGACTGTGGGGACAGCTGTCACATCTGGTTTTCCATGCACAACTTCCACCACTGTAACCGCAACAGGCACTTTGCTTGGTAGGTTGTCAGTTGGTTTGGAAGGGGAAACAAGTGAGTGTCTACAGCTCTCTCAGACATCAATAGCACCAACGTTGGATGAAGGCAACATCATGTCTCCGCCTGCACTTTCCTCACAAACCTGCATTTTTCCAGGGACACCCTACTCAACACCGTCTACACACAGCAGCCAGATCTCTGTCCCTCAGATGTGGTCAAATAAAAGGCCATTTCCTGCGACCCATGACAAAGCTAAGAGGTTGACTCTATCCCTCTGTAAGCTCTTGGCTACCGAAATGCTGCCTTTCCGCCTAGTGGACACACAGGATTTTAGAGACCTTATGTCTGTCGCTGTGCCCCAGTACCAGATGCCTAGTCGCCACTACTTCTCTAAGAAAGGTGTGCCCGCGCTACACCAGCATGTCGCACACAACATCACTGCTTCCTTGAGAAACTCTGTGTGTGAACGGGTGCATTTCACCACCGATACTTGGACCAGTAAGCATGGACAGGGACGTTACATGTCGCTGACTGGGCACTGGGTAACTATGGTGATAGATGGTGAAGGGTCTGCTGCACAAGTCTTGCCGTCCCCACGACTTGTGTGTCAATCCTCTGTCTGTCCAAGTTCCGCCACTGCTTCTGCCTCCTCCACCTCATCTGGGTCCTCCACCTCCGCCCCAAGCCTGCCTGCAACGGCATCAGGCGGTCTTTAGCTTGACATGTCTTGGGAATAGGAGTCACACAGCTGAGGAGTTGTGGTCAGCTCTGCGGTCAGAGTTTAATAAATGGTTGTCTCCACTTAACCTGCAGCCTGGTAAGGCCGTGTGCGACAATGCTGCAAACCTGGGTGTGGCCCTTCGCCTGGGCAAGGTGACACATGTGCCTTGTATGGCTCACGTGTTGAACCTTGTCGTCCAGCAATTCTTAACACACTATCCCGGCCTAGATGGCCTTCTGACCAGGGCACGAAAACTGTCTGCTCACTTCCGCCGTTCAACCGCCGCAGCTGAGCGACTTTCATCTTTCCAGAAGTCTTTCAGCCTGCCGGTTCATCGCCTGAAATGCGATGTGGCGACACGCTGAAATTCGACTCTCCACATGTTACAGCGACTGTGGCAGCACCGCCGAGCCCTGGTGCAATACATCATGACGTATAGCCTGGGCCAACGAGATGCAGAGGTGGGGCAGATCAACCTGATGGAGTGGTCTCAGATCAAAGACCTATGCACCCTTCTGCACAGTTTCGACATGGCGACGAATATGTTTAGCGCTGACAATGCCATTATCAGCATGACAATTCCAGTCATTTACATGCTGGAGCACACGCTAATCACTATTCGGAGTCAGGGGGTGGGACAACAGGAAGGGGAGGAACAACAGGAGGATTCATATGCGCAAGGGACAACAACATCACCAAGGTCCAGACGTTCATCATCACCAACGCAGCAGGCATGGGACCATGGGGGACAGGGATCAACAAGGGCGCATAGTAGCAGGCGAAATGTTGAGGAAGGTGCAGGAGAACATGAAGAAATGGAGGACGAACTGTCCATGGACATGGAAGACTCAGCAGATGAGGGAGACCTTGGTCAAATTTCAGTTGAAAGAGGTTGGGGGGAGATGTCAGAGGAAGAAAGAACGGGTAGCACCTCTATGCCACAAACACAGCGTGGACTTGGTCCGCATGGCTGCGCAAGACACATGAGTGCCTTCTTGTTGCACTACCTCCAACATGACCCTCGTATTGTCAAAATTAGAAGTGATGATGACTACTGGATTGCCACACTATTAGATCCCCGGTACAAGTCCAAATTTTGTGACATAATTCCAGCCATAGAAAGGGACGCACGTATGCAGGAGTATCAGCAGAAGCTGTTACTCGATCTTAGCTCGGCTTTTCCACCAAACAACCGTGCAGGTGCAGGGAGTGATTCTCCCAGTTGTAACTTGACAAACATGGGACGGTCTCGTCATCTTCAACAGTCTACCCGTACCAGTAGGACTGTATCTGGTGCTGGTAACAGCAATTTTATGGAATCTTTTCATAATTTTTTTAGACCCTCCTTTGCAAGGCCACCAGAGACAACAAGTCTGACACATAGTCAACGGCTGGAGAGGATGATACAGGAGTATCTCCAAATGAACATCGATGCCATGACTTTGCAAATGAAGCCTTGCTCCTTTTGGGCTTCAAATCTAGAAAAATGGCCAGAGCTCTCCAGTTACGCCTTGGAGATTTTGTCGTGTCCAGCTGCCAGCGTTGTCTCTGAACGTGTCTTCAGTGCTGCTGGGTGTGTGCTGACAGATAAGCGCACGCGTCTGTCCAGTGACAATGTGGGCAGACTAACGTTCATCAAAATGAACAAGTCATGGATCCACCAGGAATTTACTACCCCTGTGTCATCCTGGGGAGAGTAAATGCTTGTGGATTTGGAATGTGCTTGATGCAAATCAAAACATCCTGTTTGCAACTAGGGCACAAGTGCTGCCACTGATAAGGTGTCTGTGTGGCCCAATTTTTTGAAAAAAGGGAGACTCCGCTTGGAGTAACCCTTGCTTGCTGTGTTTTTTAAAAATGATCCAAGATGAACAGAGCTGGGATAAGGAAAGACTTTGCTACCTACCCCGGTGTCATCCTGGGGACGGTTAAGTATGGCGTATTTTTTAATGTGCTTGATGCAAATCTAGCTGTGAAGTGTACAACTAGGGCACAAGTGCTGCCACTGAATGGGTGGGTGTGTGTGGGGCACAATTTTTGGAAAAAAAGGGAGACTCCGCTTGGAGTAACCCTTGCTTGCTGTGTTTTTTAAAAATGATCCAAGATGAACAGAGCTGGGATCAGGAAAGACTTTGCTACCAACCCCGGTGTCATCCTGGGGACGGTTAAGTATGGCGTATTTTTGAATGTGCTTGATGCAAATCAAAACATCCTGTTTGTAACTAGGGCACAAGTGCTGCCACTGATGGGGTGGGTGTCTGTGTGGCCCAATTTTTTGAAAAAAGGGAGACTCCGCTTGGAGTAACCCTTGCTTGCTGTGTTTTTTAAAAATGATCCAAGATGAACAGAGCTGGGATAAGGAAAGACTTTGCTACCTACCCCGGTGTCATCCTGGGGACGGTTAAGTATGGCGTATTTTTTAATGTGCTTGATGCAAATCTAGCTGTGAAGTGTACAACTAGGGCACAAGTGCTGCCACTGATGGGGTGTCAGTGTGGCCCAATTTTTGGAAAAAAGGGAGACTCCGCTTGGAGTCACCTTGCGGTGTTTTACATGATTTTAGAAGGGCATGCCATGCCTATATCTGTGTCTCGTCCTCTTTTTCCTCGTAACGCTGTTTTGTTTTCACATGAGAATTTGTCCTTGTCACTTTCCCATGTGTTTGTGTTGTGAGTTGTTTGTCACCTTTTGGACACCTTTGAGGGTGTTTTCTAGATGTTTTTATGTGTTTGTGATTGCCTGCCATTGTTTCCTATGCAGTTCGAGTTCGGTTCGTCGAACGTTTGACGAACCGAACTCGAACGGGAGCTCCGTTCGGCGATAAACAAAAATATGACAAACAATTGATAACAAATGATAAAGAATGTTTAAAATGTTTGTTCAGGAAAGCATTTAAAGTTTGGAACCGTTTTGGACTCATCTGTAGTAACGCTAACTATAACATTGCGCGGTGTGAGCAAAATCCCGAATGGCCATCTAACAGCCAGGGCATCCCGCTGCAACCAGGCAACACCTCCACATCCACTCCACTACACACTCCTTCCCTCCTGGCTGTAGTGTGCTGGGGCTGGCACAGTACTGCATCTCTTGCCTTCATATACAGGCCCTGGCTACGTTACAATCCGGCAGTCACTGTCACTTTCAAAGTGCAGGAGGCGTGTCTGGCACGGACATGGCCTGCACTTTTCTCACACTTTGAAAGTGACTGCCACAGTGCGGGGCTGATCGAGCCACACACTTCGCCTGCGCATTGATGGTATATGCCCATGGCCATTAATAGCAGTGTTTTGTATGTAGTGTGTTTCCGCAGCATCTAAAACGCTATGTTGTATAATAGAAGCAAAGTGGATGGGATTTACAGAAATCCCATGCAGACTGTGCTTCTTTTCGCTGTAGCATAAACTACCATGCGGCATGGCTGTCAGAGCACAGCATATCAATTTATGCTGCACAGACGTGAGTGTTCTCCACAGGGAGAATAGACTAAAAGACCACAGCACCCCAAACCTTGATCATTGGCACAGTCAACTGCGGTCTCCAGCGAAGAATAGTCAGCACTGTCAGAATGCGGGTCATCTTCTGACAAATAAGATATTCTTTTGGCCAAGAGATGCAGATTTGGTGCTGAAATTTATACACTAAATTCCTGCAACAATCTGAAACTTCTGGCAACAAAAAAATGCATCACTAACGCATTGCATTTTTTGGCAGAAGATGCAGATTTGATGCAGGAAATTGCAATATAAATTTCAGCAACAAATCTGCAACAAATCTACATCTCCTGGTACAAACACTTTGGTGCAGAAATGTCTCCCTCCAGACATCCCAGCAGCTGGAAAGTTGCAGCAGCTGGAAAGTTGCAGCAGCTTTCAACCTTTAACTTTAAGGGAGCCTTTAACGTTCCTTGAGTTCCCAGCTGCTGGGACATCTGGAGGCTGTGAATTGGTACCAGAGTTCAAAGCCTCCAAGTGTACCAACAGCTGGAAACTCCAAGAAAATTAAAGGCCCTCTTAAAGGCTCCCTTAAGGTTTCCCGGCCTCATAGAAGACCTGGTGCCTCTGGGCTCCGGTAAATTTAGGTTATATAATTTGTATCTTATCTGTAGTGGCAGCATTCTAAGAGCAACAGGCCTACACCTGTCACTCATTCATCCACCCACTTCTGAAAGCTGTAAATGTTAAGCCAGACCCTGTGTCATGTATGGGCCATGCTTGACTGCAGCGCTAAGACACTATGAGTACTGTGGAGCAATTAATGCCGCTGTCCTGCTGTCTGCCTCTAATTTTTGGAATTGTGGAGACTCCAGTATGGGTCTCCAAAATGTATCTTATCTGTAGTGGCAGGGTTCTCAGAGCAACAGGCCTTCTCCTGTCACTCATCCAATAATTATTATGTTAATAGTCTAGGAAGTTAATTGCTGTGCCACAACAAAGTGGCCCCACTGTAAAACGATTTGAGCTGTTTTAACAGCTTTTGAGCCCCCATAAAGGTGTTGTTTATGCCTTTGTTTTTTCCTTCCATTGAATTCAATGGGTTCGGATTTGTTCGACAAACCTTTCGACCATCACAGGTGAAGCCAGCAAACACAAACTAAACCTCGGGAGGTTCGCTCATCTCTACTGCCCAGCTGAGAACACAAGGGAAAGTCATGTGGTTCTAATGCGGGCGTCACACGAGACGATCGTGCGATCGCACAAGTGATCGCACCCGCCCCCGTCATTTGTGCGTCACGGCCAATTAGTTGCCCGTGACGCACAAAGTCGTTAAACCCCCGTCACACGCACTTACCTGCTGAGCAACGTCGCTTTGGGCAGCGAACATCCACTTCCTGAAGGGGGTAGGACGTTCGGTGTCGCGGGCGGGGAGGACGCCGCCGCTGCTGCGCGCTTGCTAACACTCGGGTCCGGCGCTGCTGTGGCTGCTGCTGCTCGGTGGCTTGAGCGGTGGGCCGGATCCGGGGACTCGAGCGGCACTCCTCGCCCGTGAGTGAAAGGGGTGGTCGGTTTGGGGGATTTAGTCCATGACGCCACCCATGGGTCGTGGTCAAGATGGGCACCACCGCTGCTGGTGATGGGGATCCCGGGAGCGATGGTAGGGAGCAGCTGGGATGTTGTTTTCCCCCTCCGTGGGTAGGGGTCGGTGGTCCCGGGCCCGATGATGTGACGGGGAGGCTGGGTTAGTGAGGTGCAGGGTTGCAGGGACAGCGCGGCGCGGTGCCGGATGGCACGGATGTACTCACTCAGTAAGAGATGCACAAAGTCCTCGGTAAATCAAACGGCTGGATGGACGGGTCCCGCAGCCGGCTGCAGTGTCTCTCCCCGGACAGGTGATGGCGGCTGTCTTTCCCTGCACCTTGATGTTCTTGTTTGACTACTATGGATCCCCAACGGTAGTCCGCTCCCCGGTGTATGGATGCCGCAGGAGCCCGTTTGCCCGCAGGCGCTGGCCCTTGGGTCTCTAGACTTAGGCGGTAGCTGTATACCCTCACGGTATGGGCGGTTGCCATCTATCGGGTCTTTGGTTGTTAGGAAACCCCTGGGGTTCTGGTCACATTCGGATTTGACTATTGTCGGCGGCTCCAAGCCTAGTCGGGGTCCGATGGCCCCGCCTGTGTGTGCTGGCTTCACTTTGCTCCCCGGTCAGTACCGGCGGGCCAACGCCCGACCCCGGTCCTATGGTTCCGCGTTGCTTCACCACTCCTGCAGATGGCCACCACCATCTGCCAACCTTGCTGTCGGTGCCTGGGCCAAAAACCCAGACACCCAAGTGTTTACTCCTCTCACTTCCACCTCCTGGACTAAACTGTCACTTTTCCCGCCTCCAGGCCTGTGAACTCCTCGGTAGGTGGGGCCAACCGCTTGGCTCCGCCTCACCTGGTGTGGACATCAGACACTGGAGGGAGGCAACAAGGGTTTTTGTTTGGCTGGTGTCACTGTCTAATGGGGGTGGGGGTGTTTGTGTGTTATCTGAGACGACCTGGCTAGTCCAGGGCGCCACATTCGGCATCACAGCAACGTCACACAGCGGCCGGCCAATAGAACCGGAGGGGTGGAGATGAGCGGGACGTAAACATCCCGCCCACCTCCTTCCTTCAGCATAGCTGGTGGGACGCAGGTGAGCTGCAGTTCATACTTCCCGGGGTGTCACACGGTGCGACGTGTGCTGCCTTGGGAACAATGAACAACCTTACGTTCGATTTTCTGAAAATGAGCGACGTGTCAATGATGAACGAGAAGGTGAGTATTTTTGCTCGTTCACCGTCGCACGTAGCTGTCACACGCTATGATATATCAAACGATGCTGGATGTGCGTCACTTATGACGTGACCCCGCCGACATATCGCATGATATATCATCCCGTGTGACGCCCGCATAAGAGTGTCCTTCGTAATGGATCACTGACTGTCAGTGCAGGATAATTATCGAAACATATTAACCCGTTTGTTCCAATGCCATAGAGAAAGAGGCCTAATTTAACTTGCCTGACTAGAGTGTTCAGTTTACAAGTAGAGTGACGTTAGAAACTGCAAAGATTGTGCCTCTCTGTGTTATACAGAAGATACCCTGAAGTGTGCTGCCTGCTGTATTCCGTGTTCGAGTGTTGTGCAAAGTAAAGACTACTTCCTTGTTATCAAAGTGTTTATTTTTCTTATCTGGAAGTCCCTTGGCCCTATTGAGGAGCATAACGGGATTGACCTGAAGTTACCCAAAGAATCAGAACTAGCAATCACACCCATAAGCCAAAATGTTCTTGTACGGTGCCAGGGTGTAGAACAGTTAGCACTTACCCATGGGTAGCACCCCAGGCACGTTTACAAATTCATTCATACTTAAATCAGGAGTGATTACGGTAATCTAGTACGTACATAATATGTCTGAAAATGAAAAGGACTTGAGGGATGTAAGTACAGTAAAATACACCAAGGCCCTGTGCGCACGGTGCAGTTTTTGGTGCATTTTTGGTGCAGTTTGTTGCCCAAATCTGCATGTCTATCCTTATCCCAGCAAACTCTATGAGAAATCAGAAATGTTGTGCTCACATTGTTTCTTTTCTCCTTGCAGTTTTTGGTGTAGGAAAAAGAAGTAGCATGTCAGTTGTTGGTTCCTTTTTTTTTCCTGCGTTTTTTAGCTCTTGCAGCCATTGAAGTCACTAAAACATCACACCAAAAACACATGGGTTTTTTGTGCGTTTTTCGACCACAAGGTGAATTTTTTGGAGGAAAAAAATTCTGCCGCATATGTACATACTCTAAGTAAAATAAAGGGCAGTAATTAAGGTATATTTATTGTGCCTCATCTTTTTGACAAATCAAATGTCAGTCGAGAACCACATATAAGAGCTGAGTAAATTAACTGGAGGATCAAAGGAAAATTAGTAGATATTAAGGATGCAGGGCATCATAGCGACCTGCCTGCTCTCTGGTGAGTACAGAAAGTCTCCTCTTCTTTTGAAAGCCCTCAGACAATTCAGGATGAAAGGCAAATAGGTGGTAACATGCTCTATTGAGGTTAGGCCCCCTTCACACTTCCGTGACAACACGCACGTGTGTTACGGGCCGTTTTTCGGGTCCGTATCCCGTTTTTGTGTCCATTTTTATGGTCCGTGTGGCATCTGTGTGAATTGCGTATGCTAGCCGTGTTTGTGTGTAGAACGTCCGTGTGTGCGTGTGGAATTAACATGTATGTGTACGTGGAATGTCCGTGTGGAATGTCCGTGTGGAATGTCCGTGTGTGTGATGCACAATGTCGTTTATAAATGTCGGCTGACAGCCGACAGAGTTGCGCGATGAGAATGAACTCGGGTGAAGTTCACCCGACTTCATCCTCATACCGCGGCTCTGTCTGTGTCAAGTACTGATTAGCGGTCACCTGTGAAGGATTCACCGGTGACCGCTAATCCCCCGAGTGACTGAAGTTTCCCCCCCTCTCTCATACTCACCGATCCCCGATCCCCGGCGCGGCGCTGCACGGCATTCACACTGCTGCGGCGGCTTTTACTATTTTGAAAAAGCCGGCCGCTCATTAAACAATCTCGTATTCCCTGCTTTCCCCGCCCACCGGCGCCTATGATTGGTTGCAGTGAGACATGCCCCCACGCTGAGTGACAGCTGTCTCACTGCACCCAATCACAGCAGCCAGTGGGCGTGTCTATACTGTGCAGTAAAATAAATAAATAAATAATTAAAAAAAACGGCGTGCGGTCCCCCCCCAATTTCAATACCAGCCAGATAAAGCCATACGGCTGAAGGCTGGTATTCTCAGGATGGGGAGCTCCACGTTATGAGGAGCCCCCCACCCTAACAATATCAGTCAGCAGCCGCCCAGAATTGCCGCATACATTAGATGCGACAGTTCTGTGACAGTACCCGGCTCTTTCCGATTTGCCCTGGTGCTTTGGCAAATCGGGGTAATAAGGAGTTAATGGCAGCCCATAGCTGCCACTAAATCCTAGATTAATCATGTCAGGCGTCTCCCCGAGATTCCTTTCATGATTAATCTGTAAATTACAGTAAATAAACACACACACCCGAAAAAATCCTTTATTAGAAATAAAAAACACAAACATATACCCTGGTTCAACAATTTAATCAGCCCGAAAAAGCCCTCCATGTCCGGCGTAATCCAGGATGGCCCAGCGTCGCATCCAGCTCTGCTGCATGGAGGTGACAGGAGCTGCAGCACACACCGCCGCTCCTGTCAGCTCCACGCAGCAAATGAAGAGTGCCGCGCGATCAGCTGAGCTGTCACTGAGGTTACCTGCTGTCAACACTGGATCCAGTGACAGCGGGTAACCTCAGTGACAGCTCAGCTGATCGCGCGGCTCTCTTCATTTGCTGCGTGGAGCTGACAGGAGCGGCGGTGTGTGCTGCAGCTCCTGTCACCTCCATGCAGCAGAGCTGGATGCGACGCTGGACCATCCTGGATTCCGCCGGACATGGAGGGCTTTTTCGGGCTGATTAAATTGTTAAACCAGGGTATATGTTTGTGGTTTTTATTTCTAATAAAGGATTTTTTCGGGTGTGTGTGTTTATTTACTGTAATTTACAGATTAATCATGGAATGTATCTCGGGGAGACGCCTGACATGATTAATCTAGGACTTATTGGCAGCTATGGGCTGCCATTAACTCCTTATTACCCCGATTTGCCAAAGCACCAGGGCAAATCGGAAAGAGCCGGGTACTGTCCCAGAACTGTCGCATCTAATGTATGCGGCAATTCTGGGCGGCTGCTAACTGATATTGTTAGGGTGGGGGGCTCCCCATAACGTGGAGCTCCCCATCCTGAGAATACCAGCCTTCAGCCGTATGGCTTTATCTGGCTGGTATTGAAATTGGGGGGGGACCGCACGCCGTTTTTTAAAATTATTTATTTATTTATTTTACTGCACAGTATAGACACGCCCACCGGCTGCTGTGATTGGGTGCAGTGAGACAGCTGTCACTCAGCGTGGGGGCGTGTCTCACTGCAACCAATCATAGGCGCCGGTGGGCGGGGAAAGCAGAGAATACGAGATTGTTTAATGAGCGGCCGGCTTTTTCAAAATAGTAAAAGCCGCCGCAGCAGTGTGAATGCCGTGCAGCGCCGCGCCGGTGATCGGGGAACGGTAAGTATGAGAGAGGGGGGGGAAACTGACCGACAGACTGTGAGAGAGGGACAGACAGACAGAGAGACTGAAAGAGAGACCGATCGACGGACTCAGGGAGATGGCCGACATACACAGAAATAGAAAGAATGGCCGACATCACTAGAAATAAAAACAACAAACAGACACGGACTATAGGTAGATGCATACGTGTTTACTAACGTGTGTGCACATACCCATAGACTTTCATTGTGTCCACCTGTGCGTGCTCCGTGCAGATAACGGACATGCATCCGTGCAAAACGCAAACACATACGGATCACGGACACGCACACACGGACATAATGAAATAACGCACGTGTGACCACAATCATAGATTAACATTGGTGCATGTTTGTCCATGTCTCCGGTATATACGGAAACGGAACAAACACGCACGTGTTTCACGGACGTGTGAAGGGGGCCTTAAAGTGCTTTTGAGCCTTAAAATAATGACCTATCCATAGGACACTGATTGGTGGTGATGCTTCATCATTAATATCGTAAGCCTGAAAACTCCCTTTAAGGCTGGAATCACACTTGCGAGAGTAAAATCGGTCCGATTCTCATGCCAGAAAGTCGGACGATTTTAGTTCACTTTTCATCAGTGTGCTGTCAGTGTGCAATCAGTTTTTTCCTCAGCAGCTGCTATTCATGTACTGTTATGTACAGGAGCATTTACATTGTTCTCTGCTACAAGCGTGAAATGTATTGAGAAAAACGCATGTCACTAGGATGGTGTGTGCCGTCCGTGTGACATCCTTTTTTTTCACGCACCCATAGACTTGCATTGAAGAGACTCGTGCGAGAAACTAACCAAAACGTAGCATGCTGCGATTTTTTTTCTCAGTCTGATTTGGACTGAGAAAAAAATAGCAGATGGGAGCTGCCTCATTGATTAACATTGGTCCGAGTGCAATGCCAGATTTTCTCGCATTGCACTTGTGCGAGTTAATCACAAGTGTGAAGCCGGCCTAAGGCCTGTTTAAGACGCCAGTGATTCTGGTATGTATGTGCTAGTTTTTATACATACCAGAATCATGGACATACACAGACCCATTAAAATCAATGAGCACACATCAGTCATTTTTCACTGACCGTGTCTCCGTGCGGCGTACACACTTGTCCGTGTTTGCCGTATGCAGACATGTCTGTTTTTTCCTGGCATTACTGATGTCTCACGGACCAAACTATGGTGTGATCCGTGAAACACGTACCAGAAAAACACGGTCATTGAAAATAATAAACATTTTTAATTCACCTTCTCCAGCGCTGCTTGTCTCTGATCTCTGCTACCTGCTGCTGCAGAGCCTACTCATTACTGCATGCATATTTTTCAATGCAGGAGCAGCCAACCTGGAAGCAGCTCTAGTGGAGGTCAGTGCCGGCCGGAAACATAGCAGAGTCGGAGAGTTCAGCACCACGGACAGCAGGAACGGGGACAGGTGAGTATAAGTCCATGTGCAATCACGGATAACGGAGCACGTATCACGGATTGCACATGGACAACACACATGTGCCGTGAATCACGACACACGGAGGGACATATGCGTTTTTTACATCTCAGTGAAAAACGTCTGTGTTTTTCACTGACGTGTGAAACAGGCCTAAAGGGTTATTCTCAATTTCTTGAAAGGGTAAAATTGCAAAGTACTTGTGAAAACAAATAATTTTGCATTTCACTCTAAAATTAAAAATCTTTCTAGTTTTTAGTTTGATGCTCATTGCCTAGGTTATACATGAGGACCAAAAATGCAGAAAAAAACAGAAACACCAAAGCATGGCACCTGTCGTAGCACACTCAGGACATCAGATAAAAATTGGAGAACAAGGAGTACAGTGCAAATGTGTTTAATAAATGGTAACTGGCACAAGAAAGATCAGCGGCAAACAGGCCGGCGGGTAAAATAATTGTACATAATCACCAATATATGTTAAATACATATAGAAAAATAATGAGTCACAGGCTGGGTCAATGTTAATACATACAAAAAGGCATCCAGCACAAATTGGGCATGATGTAAAGTTTTGACAATTGTTACATATGGACAGGTGATAAAAACCAGCACTAGATAAGTACTAAGGTACAAGTATGTACTCTGAGGTAGCAGGGATACATTCAGTATATACAATGAGACCCAAACATCACTAGTAAGAAGCTACAAGTGCTGGTAGAAAGCAAGCTCTGCAATGACAGAGTGAATGGTTAAACAAAAGTCAAGGCTAATAGTCAAAATGGACAGGTTTAGCCACCAAGAGGTGCTAAATGGATGCACATAAACAGTCAGATATAGGTATGAGACATAAACATTGAATTAAAACCCAGCCGATTGAGTAAACATACCCATAGAATGCACAAAGTCGGCCTGATAACAGCAGAGCGGACCCCCCGGTGAGAGCCCCTACGTATACGTTTCACAATCTCTGTAATAGGATTATTTCATCAGGGGGAGGTGGAACGCTATGAGGCAGCCATGTGTATTTATACATGGCGCCCGCACGCTCCAGCTGCTCCACCTGTGTCGCCCTGGACAAGCCAGGGGACACAGGTAACAACACACACACACCCCCACCCCCAACAGTTCACAGCAGACATCCCCAAAGTGACCTGCTTTCTGCCTCGGGCTCAGACTGACACACCAGGTGGGCGGAGTCAGGAGATGGAGACGCCCACCCAGGAGTGTGCTGGCCTGAGGCAGGAAACAAGCCCAGTCGAGTTCAGGCAGAGGAAGAGAGAAGGTCTGCAGAGAGGCAGACATAGCCAGGGGCCTAGGTTGGAGCCTAGGGCCTCGTACAGAGAGTCCGGCAGACGTGAGTGGCCGTCTGCAGGGAGCCGGGGAGACAGCTGGTGGAACCGTAGGTAGCCGGTGCTGGGCGGTGGCCCACCGGTACTGAACCGGGGAGCCAGCTGGAAGCCGGAGCGCAGGAGGAGTGTACGGAAGGTGCAGGAAAGGGACTTACACCACCAAACTGGGTCAGGGGAAAACACCGCAGCGTCTGTGGGACCCGTCCATCCAGCCGAGTGTTTTACTAAGAACTGTGTCCTGATTTCTGGCTGAGTGAGTACCACAGTGCCGCAAGGCACAGCGCTGCCCCCGCGTCCCTGCGCCCACCAAGCCCTGCATCACCCACCTCATCACTGGGCCCCGGGATCACCAACCCCTACCCACGGAGAGGCAACACAACAACTGGCTGCTCCATACCATCCTTCCCGGGATCCCCATACAGAGCAGCGGTGGTGTCAACAAATCACCACAACCGTGGGTGGCGTCACGGACAATCACCAATCCCCACACCCAAAAACCCCCTTTCACTCACGGGCGAGGAGCGCCGCTAGAGTCCCCGGGATCCGGCCCATCGCTCGAGCCACCGAGCAGCAGCAGGCCGCAGCAGCCGCGGCAGCCGGACCCGAGCAGCAGTGGGAGAGCGCGGCGTCCCCTCCTCCGCCCGCGACAACTTGGCGTCACGAACAGGATCTTACCGCTCTGCCGTTGGGTAGAGGTGCGCCTTGTGACCGCCGGAGGTGTCCGGCCGAAAATTTTGTAAAACCGCCATCTTGGCGCGACATTTTCCCGCTCAAGCGTCTTCCCCGAGCAGGAAAGGCGCGAAAGTGGAGCCCCGCCCCCCCGAAGAAGGAAGTGCTAAAAAGAGGCTAAGGGGGATGGGATGGAGACCGGCCGCATGTGAACCGCGGCTGTGGAAGCAGGGACGCCAGGACTCTGCCAGCATTTGGTTCCTGGAAGAGGCCGCCGCAGTGATGCACCGACCCGTTAACCCTGTTACCGGTAGCGGAGCCCGCAGCATCTGTGGGGGAGGACCCAGACCTGGGGTCCCCAGGCCTCACCTTTGTCACCGCCCTGCCACCGGCCCCGGCAGTCCGCCCGGCCGCGACGGAGATGACGACGGCTCCGGCAGTCCGCCCGGCCCCAACGGCAGCGAAGTACCGGTCCCGTTGACCAATCTGGAGCCGTTCCTGGACTGGGGTCAAGGAGTGCTGCCTGGGTTTTAGGGGCAGCACCAAGGCTAGGTTGTTTGGGTGGGTGACTGAAGGACCCGTTACACTGTTATTATTAAAAGTGTTTGACTGTTATTGCAACGTTAAAGTAATGTGCATCCCGTTGTGGGAGGATTGAAAATGCTGTGTTTGATGTTTTGATCTTTTGCAGTTTAAAAGAAAAATAAAACCGGTGATGGACGGGCAGCCCGAGGACGGTCTGCATTTTGCTAAGGGGGAATGTGTCGCCCTGGACAAGCCAGGGGACACAGGTAACAACACACACACACCCCCACCCCCAGCAGTTCACAGCAGACATCCCCAAAGTGACCTGCTTTCTGCCTCGGGCTCAAGGCCCTGTCACACACACACACATAAATCTGTGGCAGATCTGTGGTTGCAGTGAAATTGTGGACAATCAGTGCCAGGTTTGTGGCTGTGTACAAATGGAACAATATGTCCATGATTTCACTGCGACCACAGATCTGCCAAAGATTTATCTCTGTGTGTGACGGGGTCTTTAGACTGACACACCAGGTGGGCAGAGTCAGGAGATGGAGACGCCCACCCAGGAGTGAGCTGGCCTGAGGCAGGAAACAAGCCCAGTCGAGTTCAGGCAGAGGAAGAGAGAAGGTCTGCAGAGAGGCAGACATAGCCAGGGGCCTAGGTTGGAGCCTAGGGCCTCGTACAGAGAGTCCGGCAGACGTGAGTGGCCGTCTGCAGGGAGCCGGGGAGACAGCTGGTGGAACCATAGGTAGCCGGTGCTGGGCGGTGGCCCACCGGTACTGAACCGGGGAGCCAGCTGGAAGCCGGAGCGCAGGAGGAGTGTACGGAAGGTGCAGGAAAGGGACTTACACCACCAAACTGGGTCAGGGGAAAACACCGCAGCGTCTGTGGGACCCGTTCATCCAGCCGAGTGTTTTACTAAGAACAGTGTCCTGATTTCTGGCTGAGTGAGTACCACAGTGCCGCAAAGCACAGCGCTGCCCCCGCGTCCCTGCGCCCACCAAGCCCTGCATCACCCACCTCATCACTGGGCCCCGGGATCACCAACCCCTACCCACGGAGGGGCAACACAACAACTGGCTGCTCCATACCATCCTTCCCGGGATCCCCATACAGAGCAGCGGTGGTGTCAACAAATCACCACAACCGTGGGTGGCGTCACGGACAATCACCAATCCCCACACCCAAAAACCCCCTTTCACTCACGGGCGAGGAGCGCCGCTAGAGTCCCCGGGATCCGGCCCATCGCTCGAGCCACCGAGCAGCAGCAGGCCGCAGCAGCCGGACCCGAGCAGCAGTGGGAGAGCGCGGCGTCCCCTCCTCCGCCCGCGACACACCCCCTCATTGTCAGCGCGACTGAGCCAATCGCGGCTGATACCCGGCGCCGTCGGCTGTCAACGCCCCTTAAAGGTAGCGCGCATGCGCAGAACACGGGGACGCGTCACCCACGAACCGCGCATGCGCGCAGGCGATAATGACGCCGACAGAGCCAGGCCAGCAGGCAACTGACGCAGCCGCGCCAACAGTGGGAGGAGGAGCGGGAGCGAGCATAAAAGACACAGATACATAGTTATGAATGGTATGACATGACACTTTTTGTATGTATTAACATTGACCCAGCCTGTGACTCATTATTTTTCTATATGTATTTAACATATATTGGTGATTATGTACAATTATTTTACCTGCCGGCCTGTTTGCCGCTGATCTTTCTTGTGCCAGTTACCATTTATTAAACACATTTGCACTGTACTCCTTATCATTGCCTAGGTTGTGACCATAAGAGGTGGCTGGTCTAGAGAAGGAGCGCAAATGTAGCACCCTACGGGACCTGCAGGGCTACTGGTCACCGGGCCAGTGGTATTTGGGGTTGCTGTGAATGGCCTGACCCAGTTCCCTGGCTACATCAAAGTGTATGATGGGTGACGGGTAACAGGGGATGTGGGTTTGCTTTGCAGCGCTACCCATGGTGCGGGGCCAGGGATTAGCCGCCGCTGCGAGATGTCGCTCTACTCCGGGGCTGATGGCAACGCAGCTCAAATAGTCCAGCTCCCCACAGGTGGAGCGAGCCCCAGGTAGGACAGTGGTGATGGGGGAAGGGCCGTTGGTGCCGAAGCATGGGGCGGCAGCGCCAGCAATAAGAAGCTGAGGCAGCAATTGCGATTCCAGGTCTTTTACTCACAGTTCAAGTGCTACGCCCTCAGAGTGCCGGTCATCATTGTGATGTGCCCCAGCCGATCCCGGGTGAATCAGAGGTCACCACTGGTGTTGTGGATTGTGAGACCTTCTTGCATTGCACTCTGTAGTGTGGATCCCCGTAGCGTGAAGCTGCTTGGGGACTTCAGTGTCCTTGGCTTTAGTTGCCATCCCATACGCAGGCAGCATGAAACTTGTTATGGACCCGACCATGGCCGTAGTCCTGTCTCTATATGCTTCTAGTTCCCTGGGACTTTTGATGGTGGGCAATGGGATGTGAAATCCACCTTCCCTGCAGATTCTGGTAGTTCAACGTGAAGTATGTTCTACCCTAGGGCTTCTGCACCTTGTGTTTTGCTGGTCCCGAAGGGGCTGTTGGTATTGAGGCTCACCCTCCGGCTACCATGTTGCTCGTCTGTCTCACAGCTCCACCCGGTAGTCTCCTGCTACTCTCTCAGTCTAGTATCCGGTCGGCCCCTCTGGGGGGAGCTGTTCAGCATCCCCCCCAGAGGCCTTGCTCTTCTCTGTCTCAAGCTGTGCTCTCCTATGTCCCAGTCAGATCAGTGCTCAAACTGTTCCGAAGTGAAACTGTGTGTGCTCGCTCACTTCGCCAGGCAGCTCCCACCTTCCTGATAACTCACTAGTGCTGGGAAAAAACTTGTTGCTATGGTGCCCACCTGTGTTGTGTAACTGCTGGTTGGCTGTGTGGTGTAAGTCATGAGCACAGGATGTTGTGTAAGCTAGAAAACAACAGTGGTTAACGTCTTCTTACCCAGGATAAGTACTGCAGCCCAATTCAGACACAATACCCTGTGGCAACTGAGCCTCAGGGGCACCACACAAGCCCTTACAAACTCTTTGCAGTAGAGCTTGTAAGAGATAGTCTGAAAATTGGTTGGATCACTGGATCCAGTGCTTCTATGCTCCTCTGATATGGCAGAAGCAAACCTGCCTAATTAAAACAGCAAGAACTAGTTCTGGACTCTGTGTCCTTACTCTCTCTTGTCAAGAGAGAATAAGGACACATAGTCCGAAACTAGTTCTTGCTGTTATAATTGTTCATTGGATCTCAACATGGACTTTAAGGCCCTGTGCGCACACTGTGTTTTTTGCCATGGTTTTTGATGCAAAAAAGGTGCGGTTTTTGTTCATAACTTTTCTGCAGTCATTCCCCAGCAAAATCTATGGAAAATCCAAAATGCTGTGCACATACTGCAATTTTTTCTTATAGGTTTTGCTGCAGGGGTGTTTACCCAAACAAGGCTCGTAGCCTTCAACTTTTCAACAGGAAGGCTACGAGCTGCACACTAGAGTTCAGTCATCTTTAGCCACTTCCGGTTGGCTTCTTTCCAGTAAAGAACTTCTTCCTCCATACCTTAAATGTCCTGGGAGACACGGGGCGTCGCCACATCCACAGCCGATCTGGGTTCCTCATCCGGTCATCCTCCTCTGGATACAAAGATGATATTGGTCTCCAGAGGCCCCCTATAGATACACTTGGCCAATCCAGTTGCTATTCACAACCACAGAGGGGGCTGCCGCAGCTGCGACAGGGATGGACCAGATTCCAGCAGATTCACATGTGGTGTGCTGGGTCTTTAGGGGCTCCTCATTCCCTGGTTGCCTAGTCCCAGCCTCCGGAACCGCAACTCTCTTTGCTTCAGCGGCTGCTGCTTGCTGCTGGCATTCCGCTTTCTCCGCTTCAGCCTCTGCTTCCCCCATTTCCACCTCCCAGGCGGTGGCCGGTCGGGTTACTCCAACCGCATACCATACTTTCCGGCATTGTAGTTTCATGAATGTGACCCTTTCCACCACATAAAAAGTCTGCAGCCTCGCCGGGAGGGTGGGTCTGGTCACCATGGCCCAGTTTACGAAGACCTGGTGGCCAGTATACTCTTTTTCAAATAAGCCGTATCCCATGAGTTGGTTAAACGTAACCACTCAGCCCAAGGAGTGTTGACCTCCTTTTGTGCCTTCCATCCACTCCCGAGCCACTGCGTCAGCCTGCATCCGTTCCTTTATCCCCGCCTCGATCAAGGCCTGGGGGGTCTGGATCTCCTTCCATTTAATTGGAGGTGGCGCCGCTGCTGCCACTTGTTTCTGTTAGTACACACTGCTGTGTGCCGGCTGGAAGGAGGGTCTCAGTGGTCTGATCTGGGGGACCGGGCTCGCTGGTCGCAACGGAATGCCCCTCCCCCTCACGTATTGGGGAGAGGGAGCCGCCACTGGCACGGTACTAGACCAGAACTAGGGCATGACCAATCCTACCTCCTCAAGGTCTGGTTCCTCCCTCTTCTCCTCCGACTCCATCTCCATCTCTTCCAGAGCGGGCAGGGCAGCGTACTTCGCTGGGGCTTCCAGTTCTATTTCCAGGGCTCTACCGGCTGCATGGGCTGCTGCCACATCTTCCAATTCCACCATCACCAAACAGGTCTAGCATTGCACTTTCAGTTCCGTGCACACCAGGCCCAGGGCGGGATTTGCAGTGGCATCCCAGCTGACGTATGTGGGAATCTCCGCTCTTGCACACGGCGGACGCCGGGGTCGATCACCCACCACTCCAGGAGTCATCAGCTGAATCACCTCCAGCAGCTCACTTGGATCTCGAGCATCCCCCATGTCTTGCTTGCTACACATCCTTCTTCCTCACCGTCTCTCACAAAATGGTGCCGGCCAGAATGGTGACGCGTATTTCCTGCGTCCCAGAGCCCACCTTTTCAGGCACCACTGCCCATCCGCATCACACATCCATCCACACCTACAGCCACGCCTACGATATACACTGGAACTTACTCACTGGTAGGTGTTACGAGGGGGACCCGGGGAAGCGTGCCAAGATGGGAAATGGACTGCTTCCGCCGGTCAAGGTCCACTGTGCGGTGTAAGGGACCGCCGCTATGGTGGGTGAAGAGTGAGCGGGTTGCTGCTAGCGATCGTCTGGAATGTCACAGACGATCTATGTACACCGATCTGCCCTAACCCGTGAGGGTTGTATGGCACAGATCTCACGTCTCGGTGTACCTGTTGCACGGGGAAGCACAGAGGTGCCCACGCACGTGTGCCAGTGGAAGTCACGAGAATATGGCACGAGGGTAGCACAGAGGTGCCCACGCACGTGTGCTTTCAATAAGCAGGTGAGTCCAATGGAGACTTGAGGAGCTCACCTGGGACAGGAACACGGCCTGTTGACGGGGGTACTGCCGGAGCAGCAAGGCAGGAACACGGCCTGCAAAACGAGGTACTGCCGGAGCAGCAAGGGCCAAGCCCACAAGAGACAGTAATGCCTGAGCAGTGGCGTGGCAGCACGCTGCCAGACATCCAAACATAGAAGGACGGTCGCGCGCCGCCATGATGGCAGGGGGAGCTTTTAAGGAGGTGCAGCTCCACCCGAGGGCGGGCGTGAGGCGGAGATGACGGACTTGACCCAATCAGGGTCCACGACGTCCCAGCCTGGCCAGTCAGGATTCACCACGTCACCAGCCTTGTCATCAAGCCGTGTGACGTCAGTGAGCGAATCAGGACCCACCACGCATTGCACATGCTCACCCTCCTGCCTCTGGGAAATAGAGGCGGGATCCTCGGTCTCACAATGTGCAGAGATAACGGGAATCTCACTGCTTCCCTGAGCAGTAAACCTCTGCACATTGCGCAGCCTCGCAGACCTTCGGGGCCGCTGAGCAGGAGAGTCTGCGGCAGGCCAGGAATGGGAGACCGCTTCACTCCTTGTAACAGGAGAACCACTAGGTGTCACCCTTCTGCTGCCTCTCTGAGAAGGTATCTCCTGCACACTGCGCAGTCTGGCAGACCTTCGGCGCTGCTGAGCAGGAGTGCTCGTGGCAGGCAAGGAATGGGAGACTGCCTCAGTCCTTGCCTCAGGAGAGCCACGAGATGTAACATTACCCCCCCGTCTAGGCCCCCCCCCTGTCCGTGCTCGAAGGCCGCTATCAAACCCGGGGCGCGGATATGATCCTCCAACTCCCAGGATCTATGCTCCGGACCACGGCCGGCCCACTCCACGAGGTAGTACCTCTTGCCCTGTATGACTTTTGTCTCCACAAGTTTTGCCACCTCAGGGTCGTCGGACGGGGAGTCGGTTTGAGCCGGCAGGGACCCCGAGAATTTATTAAGTCGTACGGGTTTCAGGAGGGACACGTGAAAGGTGTTGGCTATAGCCCAGCGTGGAGGG
Source organism: Anomaloglossus baeobatrachus (assembly GCF_048569485.1). Lineage (NCBI taxonomy): Eukaryota > Metazoa > Chordata > Amphibia > Anura > Aromobatidae > Anomaloglossus > Anomaloglossus baeobatrachus. Next base: position 765,176,173 of record NC_134353.1, on the reverse strand, counting down.
AGCTGGAGTCGATATGCCAATGGGTTTACCTGCTGTAGTACTTTAAACGGACCCAGATACCTAGGGGCGAATTTGGCTGCCTGTACCCGTAGGTTAACATTCTTAGAGGACAGCCATACTAGGTCACCAGGGGCGAAGGATGGTGCAGGGCGGCGGCGAACATCAGCCGTTGTCACCATCCGGTCTTTAGCCCTTTTAAGAGCCTCTTGGGTGTCATCCCAGATCTCCCGGGCCTTGGTCGCCCAATCCTCCACTCTAGTATCGGGTGACGTAATGGGCATCGGAACCGGGATTCTGGGATGTTGTCCGTTATTGAGTAGGAACGGAGTCTGGCCAGAGGATTCATGGACCGAATTGTTAATGGCAAATTCGGCCCAAGGAAGGAGGTTAGCCCAGTTGTCGTGGTGCGCGGATATAAAATGGCGGAGGTAAGTTACCAAGGTCTGATTAGTCCTCTCCACTAGTCCATTGGTCTCGGGATGGTATGCGGAGGAGATGTTCAGCTCTATCTGCAGGAGCTTACAGAGCTCTCTCCAGAAGCGAGACGCGAACTGGGGACCCCGGTCGCTCACCACCTTGTCAGGCATGCCATGCAACCTAAATACATGCCGAATGAACAAGGTGGCGAGAGCACGTGACGTCGGGAGTCGTGGGAGAGGCACCAAGTGGACCATTTTAGAGAAGTGGTCCGTGATGACCCATACGACCCTGTGCCCTGCTGACTTGGGCAGATCTCCCAGGAAGTCCATCCCTACCACTTCCCAGGGACGATCCGGCACTGGCAGTGGGTGAAGAAGACCTGCCGGTCTCTGCCGGGACGGCTTATTCCGAGCACACGACATACAGGCTCCCACATATTCCTGTATGTCCTGGGGTAGTCTCGGCCACCAATAATGCCTGGTCACCAGGTCTCTGGTCCTTTTGACCCCGAAGTGACCCCCGACCTTGGAGGCATGGGCCCACGATAGCACCTTGTTCCGTAGTTCAGGGGGAACGAGGGTTTTGCCAGGTGGCACCTGGTCCAAAGAAGTGGGAGTGACCATCCTCAAGCTGTCCGGGGGTAGTATAAGACGAGGCTCCTCCTCGTCCTCCTCCAACACAACCATACAACGTGACAAGGCATCGGCCCGTACGTTCTTCTCACCGGCCAGGTGGCGGATAATAAAGCGGAACCGGGAGAAGAATAAAGACCAACGGGCCTGCCTTGGGTTCAGGCGTTGTGCTGTCTGGAGGTATGTGAGGTTTTTGTGGTCAGAAAAAACCTCAAATGGATGCTTCGCACCCTCCAGGAGATGCCGCCATTCCTGGAATGCTAGTTTCATCGCCAGTAACTCCCTATCCCCTATGGAGTAGTTCCTCTCGGCCGGAGAAAAGGTCTTGGAGAAAAAGAAACACGGATGTTTCCTTCCTCGTTCGTTTTTCTGGTACAGGACTGCACCTGCACCGACCGAAGAGGCGTCTACCTCCAGTAGGAAGGGTTTGGAGATGTCTGGACGATGAAGGATGGGAGCTCTGGAGAAGTGAGTTTTGAGAGTGTGAAATGCCTCTACCGTTTCCCGTGTCCATGCTTTGGGATTAGCGCCCTTGCGGGTAAGGGCAATGATGGGTGCTGCCACCGTCGAGAAGTTGGGAATGAACTGGCGATAATAATTGATAAACCCCAAGAATCGCTGGATCGCCTTCAGCGAGCGGGGCTCAGGCCAGTTCATCACTGTCTCCAACTTCCCCGGATCCATTGCTAACCCCTGACTGGACACTATGTACCCCAGGAACGGCAAGGATTCCTGTTCAAAAACGCACTTTTCCAGCTTAGCATATAACGAATGGGTGCGGAGCCTCTTAAGTACTCGGATGACATCCCTCCGATGGGTAGTAAGATCGGGGGAGAAGATAAGAATGTCATCCAGGTATGCAACCACGGAAAGATACAAATCCCGGAAAATGTCATTCACAAAGTCTTGAAATACGGCGGGGGCATTGCAGAGTCCGAAGGGCATTACTAGATACTCGTAGTGACCGTCCCTGGTGTTAAAGGCGGTCTTCCACTCATCGCCCTCTCGGACTCGCACTAGATTATACGCCCCGCGTAGATCCAGCTTTGTGAAGACCTTTGCCCCGCGGAATCGATCAAATAGCTCAGTAATGAGGGGCAAAGGGTATTTGTTCTTGATTGTGATTGCATTTAATCCCCTGTAATCGATACAGGGGCGCAGATCCCCTTCCTTCTTCTGCACAAAAAAGAACCCTGCACCAGCCGGTGAAATAGACTTGCGAATGAACCCCTTCGCCAGGCTGTCCTGAATATATTTGGACATAGCCTCCGTCTCTGGAGCAGAGAGTGGATACACTCTGCCCCTAGGGGGCTCGGAGCCTGGCTTCAGGTCTATTCGGCAATCATATGGCCGGTGGGGAGGAAGAGTATCTGCGGCCCTTTTGGAAAAGACATCCCTGTAGGCCTCATAAGGTGTCGGTAAACCCGGCCCCTCAGTATTCCCTGAGGACCCAACCGACCTAATGGTAGCGGGTGGTTCGGTAGTCACGAGGTGCTCTCTACAGGATCCTGCCCAGGATGAGATCTCCCCTGTTGCCCAGTTGAGAATAGGAGCATGCTGTCTCAACCAGGGAAGGCCCAGTAGGATCTCATCCGTCCCCCCTGGAAGCACCAGGAAGGACACCTGCTCATGGTGTCCCGGTGGTACATCCATCCTGAGAGGGATGGTGATCTGGGTGATAGGATCGAGTAGTATGGACCCGTCGACTACCCGGACCCTGAGTGGCTTGGGCAACAGAACCAGGGGAACTGAGTATCGGGTTGCCAGGGAGGTCGAGATGAAATTGCCTTCAGCGCCTGAGTCCAAGCAAGCCAGGGCAGAGAAGAGAGTAGTGCCGAACTGCAACTGGGCGCTGATAGTCAACCTAGAGGGAGAAGTAGCGTCTAGAGTCCCCCCTCTGATAGAAACTAGACGCTGTCTTTTCCCGACGGTTTGGGACATAGGGTAGCTATGTGTCCCCTCTGCCCACAGGAAAAGCAGATGACACAAGACCGAGAACCTGGGGCAGAGGAGACCACCTTGGAGACCTCCATTGACTCCACGGAGTCGCCTACAGGACTGGCTGGGGGACCTGTCTGATGGAAGACGGGAGTCAGACGCTTTTTAGGCCGAGAAGACGTGGGTGCTGAAGAGACCTCGAGCCTTCGCTCCGCCTGGCGGATGTCTATGCGAGAGGCAACCTGAATCAAGGACTCTAAAGTGGCAGGCACCTCACGTGTGGCCAGTGCGTCTTTGACAAACCCTGCCAGGCCCTCCCAAAACACAGGGACAAGGACCTTATCCGGCCAGTCCAGCTCTGCGGCCAGTGTCCTAAAGTGTACAGCAAAGTCCCCGACTGAAGCAGACCCTTGCCGAAGTCGTAGGAGGCGCAGCGCGGAATCGTGGGTGACTTGAGGCCCGAGGAACACCATTCTCATGGCCCCAAGATAAGCTGCTAAGTTATTCACCACACGATCTCCGCGCTCCCACAACGGCGTGGACCACTTCAGCGCTCTCCCTGTGAGCAGGGACTGGACGAAGGCTACCTTCGCCTTCTCGGTAGCGTAAAGAGTCGCGGACAGCTCTAAGTAGGTGGTAACCTGGTTTATAAAACCACGGCACTCAGAGCTGTTGCCGCTAAAGCGCTCTGGAAGCGCAAGGCGAGGAGACCTTCCGCCCAATAGCACAGCCTGGGTAGCCGCCTGGGTGGCGACTGTCGTCAGAGTAGTCTTATCGGAGGAAGACTGCTCCACTGCTGCCAATCGTGACTCCAACTGCTGCACATAACGCAGCAACTGCTGCTGCTCTTCAGCCATAGCCAGACCTTTGGCGCGACCGTAATGTTACGAGGGGGACCCGGGGAAGCGTGCCAAGATGGGAAATGGACTGCTTCCGCCGGTCAAGGTCCACTGTGCGGTGTAAGGGACCGCCGCTATGGTGGGTGAAGAGTGAGCGGGTTGCTGCTAGCGATCGTCTGGAATGTCACAGACGATCTATGTACACCGATCTGCCCTAACCCGTGAGGGTTGTATGGCACAGATCTCACGTCTCGGTGTACCTGTTGCACGGGGAAGCACAGAGGTGCCCACGCACGTGTGCCAGTGGAAGTCACGAGAATATGGCACGAGGGTAGCACAGAGGTGCCCACGCACGTGTGCTTTCAATAAGCAGGTGAGTCCAATGGAGACTTGAGGAGCTCACCTGGGACAGGAACACGGCCTGTTGACGGGGGTACTGCCGGAGCAGCAAGGCAGGAACACGGCCTGCAAAACGAGGTACTGCCGGAGCAGCAAGGGCCAAGCCCACAAGAGACAGTAATGCCTGAGCAGTGGCGTGGCAGCACGCTGCCAGACATCCAAACATAGAAGGACGGTCGCGCGCCGCCATGATGGCAGGGGGAGCTTTTAAGGAGGTGCAGCTCCACCCGAGGGCGGGCGTGAGGCGGAGATGACGGACTTGACCCAATCAGGGTCCACGACGTCCCAGCCTGGCCAGTCAGGATTCACCACGTCACCAGCCTTGTCATCAAGCCGTGTGACGTCAGTGAGCGAATCAGGACCCACCACGCATTGCACATGCTCACCCTCCTGCCTCTGGGAAATAGAGGCGGGATCCTCGGTCTCACAATGTGCAGAGATAACGGGAATCTCACTGCTTCCCTGAGCAGTAAACCTCTGCACATTGCGCAGCCTCGCAGACCTTCGGGGCCGCTGAGCAGGAGAGTCTGCGGCAGGCCAGGAATGGGAGACCGCTTCACTCCTTGTAACAGGAGAACCACTAGGTGTCACCCTTCTGCTGCCTCTCTGAGAAGGTATCTCCTGCACACTGCGCAGTCTGGCAGACCTTCGGCGCTGCTGAGCAGGAGTGCTCGTGGCAGGCAAGGAATGGGAGACTGCCTCAGTCCTTGCCTCAGGAGAGCCACGAGATGTAACAGGTAGGTATTTCTTTAACCGACGCGCCCATCTCACACGGACGTGTTCTCTTCCAAGACGGATCTCATCTTTATGGCTGGCACTCCTGTGGACTGGGTTAGTTTTTGCCCCACTGAGCGCCATTGCCTCCCACAATGGGCCGGGTCTCTCTCCCCCGGTAACTCACCGCCATCTTGCGATCCGCACTGCCATCCACCATCTTGTTCTTTGTTCCCATTAGGTCACAGTCCACTTGCCATGTTTCTTGCGACCACTGCACTTCAGACGGTCCATTTTCAGCATCAGGGGTCACTTCTTCCCCGCCTCCATACAAGGAACTTTTATCCTGCCGAATATGCCAAACTGAAGGACGGGTCGGGGGCTCAGCTGAGATCTGATGGTGTAGTCACGTCCCCAACCAAATTGCTTCATGAAACAGGGGTTGTGTATGTGGGGGAGATGGTGTTGTGCATGTTCTTGGGGGTCTTGGCTTTTTTACCTTGGTGGTAGGCTCTTGTCCCAATAAATCAGAGTCAGACACCAGCTATTCCTCCAACACTTCAACTTTACTATAGATCACTGCTTCGTATGAACCTTCTTCTCCATAGGAGAGGCGCCACTTCTTCACAGGACAGGACACACATTTCTATATCACTTTCCCCAACAAGGCTGTCGCAGAGTCCCACCAGCTTCCTGGAGTACCGGCACTTCCCACTACGGATTTTTCCATTCTGGCTGTACTGGGCCCCTCTTCAGGAGTCCTCAGCATTTGAGGTCACGATGGCTGTCCCTAAGACTAGGCCCAACGTTTCGAGTCTGTGCTCGTCACGCCTGCCCACTTGGCTGCAGGGGAACCATTTCTTTGCACCCAGGAGCCGCACTGTCTGCACAGCTTCACACTTCTTCTTCTCCCAATTACAACTTCTGTCCTTTTTCTCTCCCCCTCCATTTTCTGCAACTGTGGGCCCGCCTTATCTCACTTGCCCTAGGAGCCCCACCACTGTACCTTTCTATCTAACACTCCAGGCCAAACTTGGGGAGCTCAGCGCTACCTATACTAATATACTAATAACTTAATACATAAATACAGAGCAACAATATAAGATCACAGGTCTTCAGAGAGGTTTGTAAGGGTCAGGTCACCCCCCTACACAGGTCAGTGAAGAACACTGAACTCATTGTATGCCTGCAGAATCACCTTGAGAAGAAGTGCATTTTTATTACTTTCCACAATTGATCCCAAAACTCCACTAAATTCTTTGTAGAACCAGCATAAATATTGGTATGTGTAAAAGATGGTTATACATGGAGAGGGCAAATAGCCACTTATTGGTCTGCTCCTGGTGTTGTGAATCCTTTCACCTTGATCATGTTGGAAAGACTCTGCCAAGAGCTTTATAACAAAATGAAAAAAGAGTAGTGTCTGACCTCAAAGAGAAGTGGGAAGAAATAAATCTTTCAACTGTTCATGAAACCAATGATAAAACTATAGAAATACAAAAGCATACATTTCCATCATCTCAGTATATTACAGGGGTTTTCCAAACATGCAAAATCAAAGAACACCTGTCATTAGATTCATGCTCCCTGAATATATGCAGTTGCAGCCAGGTAAGTTTTAATCTGAAGCACTACTGATTGTCAGAGTAAGCATATTTTTTTCAAAAGTTGTCCAGGCACTATAGATGCAGAGACTGTCCTAACCTGACTAGTTTCTCCCCGCCCAGCTCAAGGTGATTGAAAGGTCTCTCCCTATGTGTATGTGCCGCCCCCGCGACAGCCGACGGGCTGCTTGGATCCAGATCTGCAGTGGCTTGAGCGGTCTCCGGACCCGAGGCGGGGTCGCGCGTCCACTCAAATGAAAAAGGGGGGTATTTACAAGGGGTGAAAAAATAAAGTTCGTGACGCCACCCACGGGTCGTAATGTGGAATACCACCGCTGCTCCGTTTGGGGGAGCGCCCGGGAGCAATGGGATGGCAGCTTGTGATGTTAACCCCTCCGTGGGCAGGGGGAAGGTATCCCGGGGCTCGGTAGTGGAAGGATGGGGACCCGTTGGGAGGAGAGGGGCACAACGTACTCACACAGTCCAGGAATTCTGACACCGACAATGGGTAAACCAAAGTCCTGAATGCCTTGCAGATGTTGTTGGAGCACGCTGGGTCCGTGCCCTTTTGGCATTGCTGATTGGTCTGAAGCCTTGTCCCTTGGCGCTGTGTTTACTCTTTGTGGATCCCTTTTGCCTGAAACTACTCGGGTCCCACTCACCCGTGTGGCTAACGGAGTGAGCTTGCTCTCAGGGTTCACGCTTGGGATTTTCTGGACGGTTTTGGGAAGTCCTATCCCCCTTGTTGCGCTAGTACCCCGATTTTGGAGTGGGTGGAGAACGGCTAGTGAAGACTCCGTCCTCGTCGGGTAAATTACTGGGCTGCGTGAAGCTACTTCCCAGCCTAGGCTCCGCGTACCCAGTCGTGCCCTGGCCCCTGCCCGGTTGTAGCACAAGGCCGCCGAACTGCACTCCGTGGCAGTACCGTGCACCTTGCCACTACCCCCTGCGACCGGGGTTCAAGCTCCTTCCAGGCCAGAACAACATCTGGCACCTGGGACGGGTACAGGAGCCCAGCTCCGCAGTGTGATCTTTAACTGTCACTGCTGCAATCGAACTGCCTACTGACTGACACTTCTGGCCCTCCTTCTACCATCCCTCCATCTGGGCGGCCCTATTCCCCTCAGGCTGCCCAATTGGTGTCTGGTGGGTGTGGTGCAGAATGTTCCTCAGGATTTGTGTATACCTGTTCTAAGCAACACCAAAGGGACAGGACCCGTAATCAAGGAGGAGCAGGTACCATGCAGAAGGGCAGATTGCACAGCACCCTTGTGACGACCTGATAGGCCACGGCGTCACATGTACACACAGAGTATAAAGCCAGTACAGCATACTCTATTCACAGTGTAGAAACCATTCTCAGGCACTGCAGTGCAGCTCAGCTGTGCTGTTCAGCAGGGTTCAATGTCTACATCTGGCCACCGCAGGTGATGCAAATAGCTGATTGATGACCAATCCTAAGGACTTCAGGGCTTATAAAACTTTAATCAATAGCCACAAAGACATCTATAGCCATTTAGAAGGGCCTGCCCATGACCACTTTCACACATGCCTGTGTATAGTGAACAAAAGGTACTGCCCACAGAGCAAAAAATGAACCTATCCAGAACAGCTTGTGAAGTATTAAATGTTTTGAGAACAATTTGTAACTTTACAATATGTGTGTGATTATGAACTGGGGAAATATTTAGTCTATCTCCTGGTGTATTTGTCATTTAATAAAGATTTGAATCCGTGGTTCTCCTTTTTCGAAACTCTCCCATCCACTATGATTTGTCTGTTGCTGGTTAAGAGATCTCTAGCCTAATTAGATTGTCAGTGGAATATTGAATTTCAGGTAGGGGCTTTGTAAGGGTCATTTAGTACGGTGGATTCTCAAAGCCGTAGGTCTTGATGAGCAACACTGACCAGATGCGTTGATGTAGCAGAGAACAACAGAACTGAAAATTCTGTACGGCGACTTTAGCATGATGGGTTAGCAAAGGACATGAAGCAATGAAGAATAGTAGAGCTGGATATAAAGGATGGCACATGAGGCATGGAATGAAATAGCTGGGGATGCTGCTCATACCTGAGTTGTGGAACAGCAGAACTAGGTATGTGTGGAGCCCCGCTAACGCTGTGTCGGTGCATTACCTTCAGGGACTCCACGCAGCTGGATCTGGTCACAGGTAGGGAACCTTCTTCTTTTATTGTCATGACGCCACTCTCAGTATTGCGGTCAGCGGGGACCGCCACTGCAGATTAAGGGATGCCTGGGGCTGATGGTGGGTGCAGTCAGTATATTAGCCCCCTGAGAGTGAGGCAAGCCCCAGGCCCCGGTGTATGTGTGTGGGACCACAGGTCGCAGAATGACTCAAACACAGTCCAAGAAGTCTTTCAACGTGTTTACTCACTGTTTGGAGGTCACGGTGAGATGCCCGGGCGACACTGTGATAACCAGGTTGAACCAGGAATTCCAGGAGGCCGTTCTGAGGGTAGCTGTCCACTCGCCTTCCTTGCACTCTTTCTGTTTTAGGAGGATCCTTTGCTTGAAGCGTGGTAGGACCCCTCCAGGGAAGCTGTTACCACCCTGCTCCCCTCTCTCTGGCTCGTCTGCCGGCAGCGTGGCCTTGGTGGGATGGCTTCTGGCCCTGTCCCCTTATGGGCCTGGTGATTGCTGCTTGGCTCAAGCTCTGTGTAGTCGTGGTGAGGGCATGAAGTACCCCCCCACCTGTAGGTTAAGCAGCTCTGGATGATCTGCTGCCTGTACTGGGGATCTAGTTCCCCTTGTGTGCTCGGATACCGGGATCTCCGTACTCAGCCACCCTTCTCTCTGGATGGTTTTCAGGCCGACCCACGGTACTCCTTTCTCCCCCGCTTTCAGCTACTGCACTCCTCAGGACCTGTCTGACACGAGAGCTCCTCTGCTCCCTTCCACACACTTCAACTTCTTCCTCTCGACTTCCCTCTTTCCTCTCTCTCTCTCTGCCCTGCTTCCTAGCAACTAGCCCCTGAACACACCCCTAGCTGGGAATTGAAAGTTAACCCCTTCTGGCTACCCAAGGGTCCCCTCTGGTGATGTGGGAGGCCTGATCACTATATGTTTGTGTGTGCGCCTCATCCTGGCCTTTGGAGATTACCTGGAAGCATTGCTCCCGCATGGGTGCAATACTCTGTGGTGCCTGACCAGGTCAGGGGCGCCACATTCCCCCTTAGTTATCATCAGCACGTCCTCGGGCTGCAAAGACAAGAGAAAGAAAAAAAAAGGTAAATACAAACTTTTCCCACACAGGGGCAATTATTTACATTTAAACATGCCAGGTACCATTCCACCACCAACCACCCACATGTCCGAACCCCACCCAAAAACCTCCAGGAGGTAGGTCGCCGGTCCTTTTGGTGACCAGGGCTGGGCCATCACATTCCCCAGACCTTTCCTCCAATCTTCCTCTCCTGAGGAGAGTGGTGTAAGGTAGGCCCCATAAACAGGCGTACCCGCTTCCGAGTGTTGGGGGGCAGGCCCCATAAACAGGCGTGCCCCCTTGTTGGTGCAGAGCCATGCCCCTCAACAGGCAGACTCTGTGGTTGATACCAAGGAGGCAACTTTTTACAATGCAAAGTTTGTGGTTAAAGCCAGTTCATAACCAGTGGTCTAACATGTTAAGGAGGTCTCACAATAGTCCTTGTGGGCACATTTCGCTTAAACGTTACTTAACTATAACAGGTTAAACATTACATTTCATACCGTTACTTTGAACTAAACTGTACTTTCTCTATAGCGTAATGGGAGCTGACCAAAGTTGCTGCGGGTTGATCTACGCAGTACCATACTGTCATCTGTCTGAGGTTGTGTCCTCCCACCCGATGTATGTGTCTCAACGTGAATAATAGGTGTACTAGGTATTGATACCAGTGCATGGTCTTCTGCTTCAGCTACATTTGGCTCTTCCAGGTTCTGAACAGGTTCTTCTGGGTCTCTTACTTCTCCAGATCGAGGGAATGTAATAACCGGAATAACTACTGCTCCATTGTATTGAGGCCAACTTGCTGGAAAATCTCCAAGTACAGTATGGATCATCTTTTCTTTTGGTTCTTGAACTGGCAAAGGGTTGGGACTTTCTTCAGGGATTCTTAGTTGTTCAGGACATTTCTTTAAGCGATCTCTAGAAACGACAGCTGTTGTTTTTCCTCCATCCTTGCTGATACGGCATGTCTTTTCATTGCTAAGCGTCGATGGTAACACAGTATAGGGTTCTTCTTCCCAGTGATTGTCAAGTTTATGACGTCTTCTCTTTCTCTTGAGAACTATATCTCCTGGCATCAAAGGAACAGCAGGTGCTTTCCGATTGTAGGCCTTTTCTTGTTTCTCACGCTGCTGAGTCAGGCTTCGCTCCACACACTCTTGTACTTTCTTGTATTGGGCTTGGCGGTTGGAATCCCAATCAGCACCTTGTAGATGGTCTTCAGGGGTCTCAACTCCCATTTCCAGATCTACTGGCAATCTCCCTGGTCTGGCCCTCATCAGGTATGCCGGTGTGCAGTTCGTGGAACTCACAGGGATGTTGTTATACATGTCCACTAGATCGGGCAGCTTTTCCGGCCACTGACTTCGTTCTTCTAGTGGGAGCGTCTTCAGAAGGTCGAGAATGATGTGGTTCATCTTCTCACACATGCCATTGGTCTGGGGATGGTAAGGCGTAGTACGGATCTTCTGGCAGCCGTATAGGTTACAAAACTCCTTAAACACCTCAGCTTCAAAGGCTGGTCCTTGGTCAGTGAGCACTTGATCTGGATAGCCATGTGGTCGACAGAAGTGTGTTTGGAAAGCTTTGGCTGCAGTTTGACCTGTCAAGTCCTTGACTGGTACTACCACCAGGAATCTGGAGTAGTGGTCAACCATAGTGAGAGCGTAGTTGTAGCCTTGTCTGCTGGGTGCCAACTTTACATGGTCCAGGGCCACGATCTCCAGAGGCCGTTTAGTTTGGATCGGCTGGAGTGGTGCTCTCTGGCTGTGCTGGTCTTTTCTTCTAAGATTGCAGGGCCCGCAGTTTCGACACCACTTCTCTAGGGCAGATCTCATACCCACCCAGTAGAATCTTACTTTAAGTAGGGCCTCCAGTTTCTTCCAACCAAAGTGGCCTGCACCATTGTGATAGGCTTCTAGCACCATCCTCGTATCCTTCTGTGGTACAATCACTTGCCACACCTTCTCATGCGTCCTCGGGTCAATGATGCTCCTGTAAAGTTTGTCTTGATAGATGAATAATCGACCCCTCTCCTTCCATAGGTACTGTGCCTCAGGTGGGGCTCCTTTGTCAAGGCTGGCGCCAGGCTGGCTGATCAGTTTCTTTACCAAGCCTACCGCTGGATCATTTTCCTGGGTCTCCTTCCAGTTGTAGTGAGGTAGTGGGTTCAGGGTCACCTCTTGGCGGTTGGCACGCGACTGCCGACACTGTTTTGCTCCATGGCGATGGAACGCTGGCAGCTCAATCTCTTCCAGATCATCTTCATCTTCACCCTCGTCTGCTAGGTGAGGCATCCTGGACAGAGCATCTGCGTTGCCGTTCTTGCGGCCAGCTCGATACTTGACAGTAAAGTCATAATTCGCCAGTCGGGCTACCCAACGCTGCTCCATGGCACCCAATTTAGCAGTATCCAAGTGGGTCAGGGGGTTGTTGTCCGTGAAGACAGTGAATTTGGTGGCTGCCAGGTAGTGCTTGAACCGCTCTGTGATAGCCCATACCATGGCCAGGAACTCTAGCTTGAATGAGCTATAATTCTCTGGGTTTCTTTCAGTAGGCCTGAGCTTCCTGCTGGCGTAAGCAATCACACGCTCTTTGCCTCCCTGCACCTGTGAAAGCACTGCTCCCAGTCCCACATTACTGGCATCGGTGTACAGTACGAATGGCAGACCGTAGTCAGGGTAGGCTAGGATCTCTTCACCCGTCAAGGCCCCTTTCATTTGTCTGAAGGAGTGTTCTTCTGCTTCTCCCCAGTGAAATGGCGGGCCGGAGATCTTTCCTTTCTTCTTTGGGTGGCCTACCAGGAGCTCTTGCAAAGGCGCTGCCATTTTCGTGTAGCCCTTGATGAACCTTCTGTAGTAGCCTACCAAGCCAAGGAACTGACGTACCTCCCGGACGGTAGTAGGTGTGGGCCATTCCTGGATGACTGTGACCTTCTCTGGGTCCGGTGCTACTCCTTCTGCACTGACCACGTGACCTAGGTACTGGACCTTTGGCTTCAGTAGATGGCACTTGGATGGTTTCAGCTTCATTCCATATCGGGATAGTGCTTCAAAGACTTCAGCCAGGTGTTTCAAGTGGTCCTCGTAGGTCTTGGAGTACACGATGACATCATCCAGGTAGAGCAGGACGGTTTCAAAGTTGAGGTGCCCTAGGCAGCATTCCATAAGCCTCTGGAAGGTCCCGGGGGCATTGCAGAGTCCAAATGGCATGCTGTTGAACTCACAGAGGCCCATTGGGGTGGTGAAGGCCGTCTTCTCCCGATCTTCTTCTGCTACAGATACTTGCCAGTAGCCACTAGTAAGATCTAGGGTAGAAAAGTAGTTAGAGGTTTTCAAGGCAGCGAGGGATTCCTCTATCCTTGGCAAAGGGTAGGCATCCTTGTGTGTTATCTGATTTATCCGTCTGTAATCCACACACATCCTCATCGTGCCATCCTTCTTCCTCACCAGGACCAGGGGAGCCGCCCAGGGGCTGCAACTGTCCCTAATGACGCCTGCCTCCTTCATGTCCTTCAGCATGTCCTTTGTGCGCTGGTAATGGGCTGGTGGAATAGGCCTATGTCTTTCCTTAATGGGAGGATGACTGCCTGTGGGTATGTGATGTTGCACCCCTTTGATCCTACCAAAGTCTAGTGGGTTCTTACTAAAGACCTGCTCGTATTCCTGCACGACCCTGTAAACCCCATGTTTCTGGTAGACGGGTGTAGAATCAGTCCCCACGTGTAGTTTCTGGCACCAGTCCTCTAACTGCTTTTGGGAGGTCTCATCCTCTGTTGAGTCAGCTTGTGTCAGGGGACCTACAGGTGTTATGGCGTCATCTGAGCATGTAAACAGTTTGGCTATGGTAGCGTACCTTGGTAGTCTGGCTTCCTCCTCCCCACAGTTCAACACTCGTACAGGCACTCGTCCCTTGTGTACATCAACTACCCCCCTGGCTGTCAGAATCGTGGGCCAGTGGTCTGAATGAGTGGGCTCTAGTACAGCCTGGTAATCTTGTCCTCTGAGACCTACCGCTGCTCTACACCACATCATCATTTCACTCCGTGGGGGTATCACAATGGGGTTAGCATCCATCACTCGTACACTACCAATCTCACCGCCAGTCTGTTTTACCTGTTGCTTCCTCAGAATGATTCGGATCTCCTTTTGCAAGGCTCTTTGCGACCTGCCCTCAGCACCCTCAACAATCTGGTGAAGCAACAACAACACTTCCCCTAAGCAATTTTCTATGACATTAGTGCCTAAAATCATTTGCGGGTTCCTTTCTCTAATATCAGTGTCCACAACAATCAGTCCTTGTCCCTTCATTTCCTGCCTTCCCACCTTTATGGTTACCTCTTTGACCCCGATCTGGTCTATAGGCTGTCCGTTGGCAGCATAGATGGTGAGGGAGGGGTCCGGTGGTCGGAGATCGTCGTCCGACCAAAACCTCCGATAAAGGACATACGGGATCGTGGTGACCTGAGAGCCGGTGTCCAATAATGCCGGGGTAGGGATCCCGTCCAGGACGATGGACAGGACAGGACGTCCACCCACGAACTGATCACAGCAGCGACCTGGGCCTGATCTTCTTAATCCTGAGGACTGGCCCCCGGCCCCAGGTTTGGCTCGTTTAAAGGACAGGCCCTTGCATAGTGTCCCGCCTCCTGGCAACGACGACAGATGGGTTGTCCAGATGAGTCATAGCGATCACTGCTCCTGCCTCGGGTTGGGGGACCTCTTCTCCTCCGCATCCAAGGGACGTCCTCTGGGTTGTCAGCTAGCAGGATCCGATGAGGGACTTTGGTCTCTGAGGGCAACTGCATTGCTTTCAGGATTTGTGCGACGTCCTTAGTGAGCTGTTGCACCTGGGAGGATAGCGTACTTATGGTCTCTGCTGGCGCGTTGAGTCCTTTTGCAGTTATTAGGGTCTGCGAGGAGGATTCCGCTCCTGCAGCCGTGGAACTGGCAGGCCATGCTGGTGCGACGGGGTCTGTGTCCACAGGAGGTTGGAGTGCTTTCACTGCCCTGTCTTTCAGAATGGCAAAGTCCACGTCAGGGTGTTCCAGGGACCACAGCTTCATCTGCTTCCCATCCTCAGGAGAGCGCAGGCCCCGCAAGAATTGTTCCTTCATCATCCGGTTTCCTTCCTGATCACTGACAGGGTCCACCAGCTTGAGAGCCCGTAGTGCAGCCTGCAGCCTGAGGGCATAGGCTCTTATGCTATCTTGGGGCTTCTGCCGGCAGTTATAGAAGTCCGTCCTCAGCTCTCCCTCTGTGCGGTGTTCAAAAGCAGCTGCTAGTTTGACAAAGATGGTCTCAACAGAGCCCCGGTCATCATTGGTCCAGGACTCAGCTTCCAATTCTGCTGCTTCAGTCAATTGTCCCAGCACCACAGCGGCCCTCTGCTTACCAGTCATCGCGTGCATGTCTAGCAGGGTGTTGATCTTCTTCTTAAACCCGGTCAGCGTGTCTATTTTACCGGCGTATTGGGGCAGCCATTGCGCTCCTGGGACATACAGCAAGGAAACTGGCATTATGGGGGAGATTTCAGCCGGCGCGGCTGCGACCGCGGCACCGGCACCAGGCGCTGCTGCGTCCAGCGCGACGGGGGCTGGCATCGCTTGGGCTGCGTCGCCCTGACCAGGGGCATTACCTCCTGCAGCGTCCATTTTTCTTCAAAAAACTGCGCGCCCCCTTTCCACTTCCTGGGTCAGAACGCTCTCTGAATTGTGGGGATTCTGGGGCGGCCACACCTCTTCGTGGGCGGTGCTCTTCTCCCTCGCGCGGGCTGCAGCGCGCGCTTTTGAAGATGGCAATATGGCGGCGGTTCAATTTTTGCGGTCGGACCTCTGAGGCACACGGTCACCTGTCTGAACAGGTCTAGTCCTTATCCTGTTCGTGACGCCAGATGTGGAGCCCCGCTAACGCTGTGTCGGTGCATTACCTTCAGGGACTCCACGCAGCTGGATCTGGTCACAGGTAGGGAACCTTCTTCTTTTATTGTCGTGACGCCACTCTCAGTATTGCGGTCAGCGGGGACCGCCACTGCAGATTAAGGGATGCCTGGGGCTGATGGTGGGTGCAGTCAGTATATTAGCCCCCTGAGAGTGAGGCAAGCCCCAGGCCCCGGTGTATGTGTGTGGGACCACAGGTCGCAGAATGACTCAAACACAGTCCAAGAAGTCTTTCAACGTGTTTACTCACTGTTTGGAGGTCACGGTGAGATGCCCGGGCGACACTGTGATAACCAGGTTGAACCAGGAATTCCAGGAGGCCGTTCTGAGGGTAGCTGTCCACTCGCCTTCCTTGCACTCTTTCTGTTTTAGGAGGATCCTTTGCTTGAAGCGTGGTAGGACCCCTCCAGGGAAGCTGTTACCACCCTGCTCCCCTCTCTCTGGCTCGTCTGCCGGCAGCGTGGCCTTGGTGGGATGGCTTCTGGCCCTGTCCCCTTATGGGCCTGGTGATTGCTGCTTGGCTCAAGCTCTGTGTAGTCGTGGTGAGGGCATGAAGTACCCCCCCACCTGTAGGTTAAGCAGCTCTGGATGATCTGCTGCCTGTACTGGGGATCTAGTTCCCCTTGTGTGCTCGGATACCGGGATCTCCGTACTCAGCCACCCTTCTCTCTGGATGGTTTTCAGGCCGACCCACGGTACTCCTTTCTCCCCCGCTTTCAGCTACTGCACTCCTCAGGACCTGTCTGACACGAGAGCTCCTCTGCTCCCTTCCACACACTTCAACTTCTTCCTCTTGACTTCCCTCTTTCCTCTCTCTCTCTCTGCCCTGCTTCCTAGCAACTAGCCCCTGAACACACCCCTAGCTGGGAATTGAAAGTTAACCCCTTCTGGCTACCCAAGGGTCCCCTCTGGTGATGTGGGAGGCCTGATCACTATATGTTTGTGTGTGCGCCTCATCCTGGCCTTTGGAGATTACCTGGAAGCATTGCTCCCGCATGGGTGCAATACTCTGTGGTGCCTGACCAGGTCAGGGGCGCCACATATGCTGGATGGCGCATTTGTTGTGCTCTATCCCTCATGCTGCACCCCCCAGTGTTGGTCATACCTTCCTCGCTTTCATCAGCTTTGTGCCTGACCAGCACAACCCTCCCAGGTGAGTCTCTCCAGCAAGTTGAGGATCTCTGTTTCTTCCAAGCTGATTCACAAATAGAGTGCCTTTTTTATTCTTTTCCTTCAAAATTATACCATGGAATAGCAGGTTGATTGTGAAAACAGGCATCTTGGAATAGAAGACCCAAATATGAAGACAAGCTATTCAGAATAACAAAGTCAAGAATACAGACTAGCAACTTGAAACTGATGAGTCGAGTAGGGGACTGGCACCTTGAAAAAGCAGAGTTGAGTATGTGAATGGCATCTTGCAACTGCACAGCTGAGTATGTGGTTGGCACCAGGGAACAGCAGAGTCAAGTATGTGGACTGGTTTCTTGGCATAGCATAGCATACAGACAGATGGATGAGCAGAACCAATTTTGATTAAAGGAACCTTGGAACAGACGAGCCGAGTATACAGACTGACACCTTGGAACAGCAGACTAAAACTGGAATGTCAGATGATACACTTTGGGGAATATAGAGCAGAGTGCAGCAGCTCAGCATTGCTGGGTTTGTCTTCACACTGAGAACAGAATCCAGAGATTTGGTAGTGGCGAGGACACCAAACTACCTGATGGTATAGTAAATAGTATGATAAATATCACACCTATAAATTGTAGAACTGTTCTCCAGCATGCATTGTATCTTCAAAACAGCTGTCTACAGATGGGTATCTACGTGTTGGCTGATATCGCAAATCATGTTTTTAAAATGCTTTAAAGGGAACCTGTCATCAGAAATTTAGCTATAAACCTAAAAGTTTCCCCCTCTGCAGCTCCTGGGCTACAATCTAGCAAGGTTCCTGTACTTTTTGTGGCTCCTTTTAAACCAAATTAAATACTTTATAAACTTGTACCTTTTGCTATGTAAATTTTGTAAATCGTCCATGGGGCGGGCTCTCTGCTGACCGTTGCTGTTCCTCCAGCAGATTTACGCCGCCCCCCAACGCTGAATTTCATATCTCAGGATGCCGCCCCTGGTCCCGCGCATGCGCTGTGCGACTGTAGCGGTACTGTGCACTGTGTGCACGTGTGACCGCTGGTGATGTTTTGCGCAGGCACGAGGTTATGGGCGGCGCTGTGAGTGTCATCAGCAAGTGCCGCCCATAACCTCGTGACCGCACTTTCCCCTCTTCCTCCAGCGTTCTGCGCAAGTGCTTGCTGACCAGATGACCCGACGTCACCTCTTTCCCATCTTGCCCTGCTGCAGGGTAAGATGGGAAGGTGGTGACGTCGGGTCATTTGGCCGGCGAGCGCTTGCGCAGAACGCTGGAGGCAGTGGGGGAAAGCACGTCCACGAGATTATGGGCGGGCACTTGCGATGCAATCACAGCGCCGCCCATAATCTCATGCTTGTGACACACGTCACCAGTGATCCTGGCGTGGGCGGCACCTCGGGCGCCGTGGGCGGCGTCCTGATGGATGAAATGGAGCGTGGGGGGATGGCGTCAATGTGCTGCAGGAACAGCAACGGTCACCAGAGAGCCCTCCCCCATGGACGATTTACAAAATTTACATAGCAAAAGGTACAAGTTTAAAAAGTACTAGAAGGTGGCCCGATTCTACGCATCGGGTATTCTAGAATTTACGTATTGTGTAGTTAATGCATGATTTTTGTTATATATATAGATGTTGTTGTGTGTAGTTGCCAAGTGTTTGTGTAGTGCGCTGTAAATGTTCTGGGTGTTGTCTGGGTGTGGCGGTGTGTGAGAGCGGTGTTGTTTGTGTGTTGCGTTGTGTGTGTTGCGTTGTTTGTCGAGCGCTGTGTGTCTGTAGCGTTGTGTGTGTGTGGTGTGTGTGTTGCGCGGTTTGTGTGGGTGTGGAGTGCATGTGTGTGTTTTGGGGGGCTATGTTTTGTGCAGTGTGTGTGTTGTGCAGTATGTGCGTATATTTGTGTGTGCCGCGGTGTTTGTCTGTTGTGCGGTGCGTGTGTGGCGGTGTGTGTGTGTTTTGGGGGGAGGTGTGCAGCCCCCATCGTGCTCCATCCCCCATGCTGCGCGCCCCCCATCGTGCTCCATCCCCCATGCTGCGCACCCCCATCATGCTCCATCCCCCATACTGTGCACTCTCCATCGTGCTCCATCCCCGATGCTGCGCATCCCCCATTGTGCTCCATCCCCCATGCTGCGCGCCCCCCATCGTGCTCCATCCCCCATGCTGCGCACCCCCATCATGCTCCATCCCCCATACTGTGCACTCTCCATCGTGCTCCATCCCCGATGCTGCACATCCCCCATTGTGCTCCATCCCCCATGCTGCGCACCCCCCATCGTGCTCCATCCCCCATGCTGCGCGCCCCCCATCGTGCTCCATCCCCCATGCTGCGCACCCCCATCATGCTCCATCCCCCATACTGTGCACTCTCCATCGTGCTCCATCCCCGATGCTGCGCATCCCCCATTGTGCTCCATCCCCCATGCTGCGCACCCCCCATCGTGCTCCATCCCCCATGTTGCGCACCCCCCATCGTGCTCCATCCCCCATGTTGCGCACCCCCCATCGTGCTCCATCCCCCATGCTGCGCCACCTTCGTGTTTCATCCCCCCATTCTGGGCACCCCCCATCGTGCTCCATCCCCCACGCTGCACTCCCCATCGTGCTCCATCCCCTTGCTATGCACCCCCCATCGTGCTCCATCCCCCATGCTACGCACCCCCCATCGTGCTCCATCCCCCATGCTACGCACCCCCCATCGTGCTCCATCCCCCATTCTGCGCACCCCCTATCGTGCTCTATCCCTCATGCTGCACCCCCCATCGTGCTCCATCCCCCATGCTGTGCACCCCCCATTCGTGTTTCATCCCCCATTCTGGGCACCCCCCATCGTGGTCCAACCCCCATGCTGCACCCCCCCATTGTGCTCCATCCCCCATGCTGCACACCCCCCATCATGTTTCATCCCCCATTCTGGGCACCCCTCATCGTGGTCCACCCCCCATGTTGCGCACCCCCCATCGTGCTCCATCCCCCATGTTGCGCACCCCCCATCGTGCTCCATCCCCCATGCTGCGCCACCTTCGTGTTTCATCCCCCCATTCTGGGCACCCCCCATCGTGCTCCATCCCCCATGCTGCACTCCCCATCGTGCTCCATCCCCCATGCTATGCGCCCCCCATCGTGCTCCATCCCCCATGCTACGCACCCCCCATCGTGCTCCATCCCCCATGCTACGCACCCCCCATCTTGCTCCATCCCCCATTCTGCGCACCCCCTATCGTGCTCTATCCCTCATGCTGCACCCCCCATCGTGCTCCATCCCCCATGCTGTGCACCCCCCATTCGTGTTTCATCCCCCATTCTGGGCACCCCCCATCGTGGTCCAACCCCCATGCTGCACCCCCCCCATTGTGCTCCATCCCCCATGCTGCACACCCCCCATCATGTTTCATCCCCCATTCTGGGCACCCCTCATCGTGGTCCACCCCCCATGCTGCACCCCCCATCGTGGTCCACCCCCCATGCTGCACCCCCCATCGTGCCCCATCCCCCATGCTGCACTCCCCATCGTGCTCCATCCCCCATGCTGCGAACCCCTCAGAGAGGAGTATAATAGGAGGAGTATAATGCGAGGAGTAGTCCTGGGGAAAGAGGAGTATAATGGGAGGAGTAGTCCTGGGGGGTGGTGTACAGGTGCCCAACGTGTGCGGGGGGCATGGCCTAGCGGTCATCGCGTGCGGGGGTGTGGCCTAGCGGGCATCGCCTGCGGGGGCGGGCCTGGTCAAACGGTTAATCCATGTGGGGGGTGGGGCCAGCGGGCATCGCGTGCGGGGGGCGTGGCCTAGCGGGCATCACGTGCGGGGGGCGGGCATGGCCAAACGGTTAATCCATGCGGGGGGCGGGGCTGAGCCGAGCGGCCAATCCGTGTGGAGGGGCGGGGCCAGGCCGAGCCCAGCGGACAATCCGATTAATCCATGCGGGGGGCGGGGCCGAGCCGAGCGGCCAATCCGTGTGGAGGGGCGGGGCCAGGCCGAGCCCAGCGGCCAATCCGACGGTTGTCACTGTAAGGACACAATTTTGGAGCAAGACAGACAGACAGACAGACAGAATAAGGCAATTATATATATATAGATTTAATTTGGTTTAAAAGGGGCCACAAAAAGTACAGGAACCTTGCTAGAATGCAGCCCAGGAGCTGCAGAGGGGGAAACTTTTAGGTTTCAAGCTAAATTTCTGATGACAGGTTCCCTTTAATATGTCAGCCATTGACAAGCTTGTAAGTTATCCATATGTGCATTAGAGGGACAGTTTTCTTCCATCTCGAGGAGATCTTATTTGCACACAGAACAATTTCCAGTATTATCAATGTGCAATACAGGGTAATATTGTGGTACCGTGTTAGCCATGAAAATTAATTGAAATACTATGTCCCAAGAATGACAAAAGTATTTTAGGAGTGATACCTTTATAGGCTAACCAGAGGTGGCAGGTAGGAGGTGGTTCACATAGGTTCCATAACGCAGTAATAGATTAGTGACACGGCTGAAGGACCACATCCTGATAGCCGATTCGCACCATCTCTAGAAGCCAAATAACTTCACCATTTTTGTAGTATGTAGTTAAACTGGAACAACTGGGAGAAACATATGCAAAGATAAATAGATGTTACCCTTAACATATGAAGCTGCCTCTGATTTGATAAATAAAAATAAGTAAAAAACAAGTTAACACTTTTGTTTACAGGCTAATAAATATTGCCACATAAATGATTTACGGTTCCTTTAGGTGCATCTAGAAATAGAATTATTCAGGAAAATATTACATATCATTAATATTTCATCAATCATACAGCATTTACAAATTATACTAAAGCATTCTGAACATAAAGTGGGCTTTACACGCTACAATATCGTTAGTGAATTATCGTCGGGGTCACGGTGTTTGTGACGAACATCCGGCATCATTAACACGCAGTGTGTGACAAGTACGAGCGACCTTAAACGATCGCAAAAGCGGTCAAAATTGTTTGCCGCAGAGATGTTGTCCTGAAACCAAAAATTGTTCTCTGCTTATTAGCGATGTTGTTTCTCATTCCTACGGCACCACACATCGCTGTGTGTGACACCGCAGGAGCGACGAACATCTCCTTACCTGCCTCCACCGGCAATGCGGAAGGAAGGAGGTGGGCGGGATGTTATGTCCCGCTCTTCTCCGCTCCTCCGCTTCTATTGGACGCCTGCCGTGTGACGTCGCTGTGACGCCGCACGAACTGCCCCCTTAGAAAGGAGGCGGTTCGCCGGCCAGAGCGACGTCGCAGGGCAGGAAAGTCCGTGTGACGGGTGTAAGCGAGGTTGTGCGCCACGGTCAACGATTTGCCCATGTCGCACAACTGATGGGGGCGGGTACGATCACTTGCGATCTCGCTAGCGAGATCGCAGCATGTAAAGTACCCTTAAGAGTTGTGTGAAACTGGAAAAGTTAAGCTAGAATTCTAATATTTTAAAAGATACTTAGTAAGTTATTCTTCATTTATTGAAGCTTGGCCACTATTGTTGTAGGGGGTCACTACAAATTGTTTTTTTCCATCTTTAAACTTCCAGACATATATAACTATGTGACCAAGTATGATGTATATAGCGTCTAAAGGCCACTTTACACGCTGCGTACCCGCCCCGTCGGTTGTGCGTCATGGGCAAATCGCTGCCCCGTCACATCATCGTTAGGCCCCGTCACACGGACTTACCTTCCCTGCAACGTCGCTGTGGCCGGCGAACCGCCTCCTTTCTGAGGGGGCGGTTTGTGCGGTGTCACAGCGACGTCACACGGCAGGCGGCCAATAGAAGCGGAGGGGCGTAGAGCAGCCAAAGGAAAGACATGCCCACCTCGTTGCCGGAGGACGCAGGTAAGCTGTTGTTCGTCGTTCCTGGGGTGTCACACATAGTGATGTGTGCTGCGTCAGGAACGATGAACAACCTGGGTGCAAAAGCAGCAACAATAATCGGGATTAGAACAACCGGACAACTGTCAACGATAAGGTGAGTATTTTTGATCGTTAGCGGTCATTCATACGTTTCACACGCAACGACGTCGCTAAGGAGGCCGGATGTGCTTCACAAATTCAGTGACCCCAACGACATCTCGTTAGCGATGTCACTGCATGTAAAGCCCACTTAAGGCTTAGTTTTATAAAGACGGGAGTTTTATACGCCAATTTTGAGGTGTGTTGAAGAACGATGCCCTAAGGCCTTGTGCGCACACTGCGGATTTACCGTGGATTTTGCCACGGATATACTGCAGAAAATGTGTCTAACATTGCTGCATTCATTCCCCAGCAAATCCTATGGGTTTTAAAAATGCTGTGCGCACACTGCGTTTTTTTATACCTGCGTATTTACCCGCGGACTATCCGCTGCAGAATTAATGAGCATGTCACTTCTTTTCCACAGGTACCTGCGTTTTTTGCCATAGATAATGGTAAAAATACACAGAGACCAACTTGCGGAAAATCTGCGGCAAATCAGCACAAAATCCGAGGCAAACCTCATGCGGATTTCGTTGCGGTTTTGATGTGGTTTTTAACTGCGGGTGCGAGATTCTTTTAAGAGGGTCCGGATTTTTCTTAAGAATAAGGCACTTTCTAGTGCGCACATAGCCTAAACGGTGTTTGGCACATCTTTCAGCTGACGTATGCTACAACAGAAAATGTAACCCAGTCAGGGTCTAGTGTAATCTCTGTCATGATTTTCACCACTTTTATGACATAAAATTATTAGAAAGTTGTCAGGTGTGTGCACAGGCCAAGTTAAATCCAACTTTAAAAATGTTGACAAAGCTGATGGGGACTAATGTGAAAGCCCCAAAACGGTAAAATTTTGAGACATTTCAAGCAGTTTTACGGCAGAAAACTGGCAAAAATCGATCCTTAAGTTATACTGGACACTGAGTTACAAACCAGATACAGTTGAAACCAGGAATTTACATACACTATCTAAAAAGACACATCTGCATGTTTTTCTCACTATCGGACATGAAATCAGAATAAACCCTTCCTGATTCAGGTCAATTAGGAACCAAAATTATTTATATTTGCCAAATGCCAGAATAATGAGAGAGAGAGAGACAAAGAGAGAGAGAGAGAGAGAGAATGTTTTAAGGCATTTTTATTACTTTCTGCAAAGTCAAAAGTTTACATATATTTCATTAGTATTTGGTAGAATTGCCCTTACACTGCATGACTTGGGTGAAACATTTTGGATATCCTTCCACAAGCTTCTGGCAAGAGTTGGTAGGAATTTGGGTCCATTCCTTCTGACAGAACTGATGTAACTGAGCCATGTTTGTAGGTGGACTTTCTCACAACTGCCCATATTGATACGTACTGTATCAACAGATAATGTCACTGTGGTTAATGTGTCACTGTGTCACTGTGTATAATGACATAATCTTACCAGCTTCCACCAGCATCTTCACAAGGTCTTTAACGTTTGTTTTTGGGTTGATATGCACATCTCCTGTTTGTACTTGCGCATAAGTGATTGAACAGATGAACGAGGCACTTTCAGGTATTTGAGTATTGCACCCAAGGATGAACCAGACTTGTCCATAATTCTCTTCCTGAGATCTTGGCTGATTTCCTTTGGCTTTCCCATGATACTACACAAAGAAGCAGTGTGTTTCAGGTGTGCATTAAATTCATCCACAGGTGTGTCTCTAATTAACTGAGATAATGCCAATAAACCAGATAGCTTATAAAATAAATCAGAAGCTTCCAAAGACATGACATCATCATATAGGCTGTCCCTTATTGTTTAAAGGCAGAAAGTAATAAAAATGCCTTTAAACATTCTCTCTCTCTCTCTCTCATTATTCTGGCATTTGGCAAATATATACTTTTGGTAATCCTAATTGACCTAAAACGGGAAAGGTTTATTATTTCATATCACATAGATATGTGTCTTTTTAGATAATGTATGTAAACTTCTGGTTTCAACTGTAGGTTCGGTAGGTTTGTTCATAACTTGAATTATATGTAAGTTGGAAAGGGTAGGCAAAAAAACAAACAACAAAAAAACTATCACATCGCTGACCTCTCCGCCTGCCCCACTACTCGCTGCTTGCCATCTGGTACACTTCTTTGACATCACCCCTGGGAAAAAGCACTGAATAGTGAAACAGTCGTTGGGGTCCCCCCTGCCATCCATCCTGACTCATGCCATCACTGAGGTAATATAATGAGCATTGTGCACTTCATTAGGTGTATCCAGTTTGGATCACCATGTATTTGAGAGATTTTTTTTCCACTCCGTTTTACCTTTGTTCTGACATCTCACTCAGTTCCCCTATTGGTCTTTGATTGATTTTGCACATGCCCATATATTTTTCTATTGACCGACAGGGGGCCTTTTCTATCTATTTTGATTTTCCAATGTTACTGTATATTTATGAGTCTTCATGGTTGGAGGGGGTGTACTTTTTGTACCTGAATTTTGGGGTTTTTGTACTCATTCTCTGCTACACCAATCGTTTACTTTTATTGTGTTATTTGTACTTTGTAATAAATTATATTTTTGATACATAATATTCATTGTCATCAAATTATCTGTGGTACATATTCTTCTTGTCCTCCTTTTTGTTAATATAATCTTTGAAGTTGGTACCTTCCTGGGGAACATCAATTTGTGTAACTCCAGGATATATTAATGTATTATGGCCTTATACTCGTTGCACTTCTTTCTACTGTAAGATTTCATCTATGCCTCAGAGATCATTGTATGTCTTGATGTCATGACGTTGTGATCTTACAATATGCAGAAACCTCCATAGGCAGAGAGAAAGGCAAAGAGCAACAAAGCGGCTGGAGAAGCGAGTATCAGATTTTATTTTTTTTTTTTTTACATTTTATGTTCATAACTACAACAGTTTGTCAGTAAATTGGATCTCCGCTATGGAGGCTACCTGTAATTCCTATTAAAACACTTAGCCATCTGACATCAAGCCAAAAGTTCTGTTAGGCCAGAGTCAGACTTGCGAGTGACTCGCGCAAGTCTCGCATCGCATCACCTAGCACGGCCGCAAGCTCTGCAGACATAAGCGTCTCAGCTGCATCGAAATACATGTAGCCGACCCGCTCCTGTCAGGAGAGTGTGTGACTGTGCCAGGTGATGCTGATGCAAGACTCGCGTGAGTCACTCACAAGTATGACTCCGGCCTTAGAAGAATTAAAACCAGCTTACACCATTTGTGAACAATGCTTGCATTAACTGCTTTATTCTCAGTAACCAACAAGAAAGTCAAAATGAAATATTTAACAAAATGAAAAATAATAAACATATTCCTATAGCCTGTGTCCTCATTATTATTTAAAATACTGAAGAGAAAAAGAACAATAACCCAATTTCTCAAACACAATAAGAGTGTTTTTCTTTGGCTGCTGGCGATACATTATGATACAGACTTGCTGAGGTCATCTCTGTGGTGGTGCACTTTGAGCTCTACTTGATGGCGAAGAAGCCAGTCGTGCCTGAAGCCAGGTTATATAATCCTTTAAAGGCATCTGTACTAGATGTTCTCTTACAAACTGCAAGACAGAAAGCAATAAGGAAAACATAAGCCATTACGGGGAAATATATCATTTCACTTTTAAAAAATCTTAATCTGCTGTGAAACTTTTCTCCACAAAGGATTTATCCTATAATATATTTACCATCTTTTTTACTATCCGAAGGCAACATACAGTCAGACACCCTGATACTAGCACTGTATTACCTATTTTTTTTTATTGCAGCCGTTGTCATCAAATCCCTAATTATCTGCTGAAGAGTTTGAGCCCTCCCCATAATGTGCTTATATATATATATATATATATATATATATATATATATATATTATTATTATTATTATTTATTATTATAGCGCCATTTATTCCATGGCGCTTTACAAGTGAGAGAGGGTATACGTACAACAATCATTAACAGTACAAGACAGACTGGTATAGGAGGAGAGAGGACCCTGCCCGCGAGGGCTCACAGTCTACAGGGAATGGGTGATGGTACAATAGGCGAGGACAGAGCTGGTTGCACAGTGGCCCACTGGACTGAGGGCTATTGTAGGTTCTAGGCTTGTTGGAAGAGGTGGGTCTTGAGGTTCCTCTTAAAGCTTTCCACGGTAGTGGAGAGTCTGATGTGCTGAGGTAGAGCGTTCCAGAGTATGGGGGATGCATGGGAGAAATCTTGTACGCGATTGTGGGAAGAGGAGATAAGAGAGGAGCAGAGAAGGCGATCTTGTGAGGATCTGAGGTTGCGGCAGGTAGGTACCGGGAGACTAGGTCACAGATGTAGGGAGGAGACAGGTTGTGCATGGCTTTGTATGTCATGGTTAATGTTTTGAACTGGAGTCGTTGGGCGATGGGAAGCCAGTGAAGGGATTGGCAGAGTGGCAAGGCTGGGGAGTAGCGAGGGGAGAGGTGGATTAAGCGGGCCGCAGAGTTTAGGATAGATTGGAGGGGTGCAAGAGTGTTGGAAGGGAGGCCAGAGAGCAGGAGGTTGCAGTAGTCGAGGCGGGAGATGAGGGCATGCACTAATGTTTTTGCAGATTCTTGGTTAAGGAAAGCACGGATCCGGGAGATATTTTTGAGTTGTAATCGGCATGAGTTGAAGAGGGCTTGGATGTGTGGCTTGAAGGATAGAGCAGAGTCGAGGGTTACTCCAAGGCAACGAGCTTGTGAGACTGGGGTGAGTGAGCAACCATCAAGTTTGATGGAAAGGCTTGTTGGAGGAGATGAGTGAGGAGGAGTAAAGACAATGAACTCTGTTTTGTCCTTGTTAAGTTTTAGGAATCGTGCAGAGAAGAAGGATGAAATAGCAGACAGACATTGTGGAATTTTGGTTAGTAGAGAGGTAATGTCAGGTCCAGAGAGGTAGATCTGTGTGTCATCGGCATAGAGATGATACTGGAAGCCGTGGGACTCTATGAGCTGTCCCAGGCCGAAGGTGTAGATGGAGAACAGCAGGGGTATAAGAACTGAGCCTTGGGGGACACCGACAGATAGGGGGCGAGATGAGGAAGTGGTGTGAGAATGGGAGACGCTGAAAGTTCGGTCGGTTAGGTATGAGGAGATCCAAGATAGGGCCATGTCTGTGAATGCCCAGAGATGAGAGAATCTGTAGTAGGAGGGAATGGTCTACTGTGTCGAAAGCAGAGGACAGGTCCAGGAGGAGGAGGATAGAGTAGTGTTGCTTGGCTTTGGCGGTTAGTAGATCATTGGTGACTTTGGTTAGGGCAGTTTCAGTAGAGTGATGAGGTCGGAAGCCAGATTGAAGCCGGTCAAAGAGGGAGCAGGAGGAGAGGGAGGTATGAGGACAATTCAAGATGGACATGCTGTTCCAGTAGTTTTGAGGCGTAGGGGAGAAGGGATATGGGGCGATAGTTTGACACAGAGGATGGGTCAAGGGAGGGCTTTTTGAGGATGGGTGTAATAGAGGCATGTTTAAAGCATGAAGGGAATACACCAGTTGTTAGTGATAGGTTGAAGAGATGGGTTAGGGCTGGGATGAGGACTGCGGTGATGTTGGGGATGAGGTGCGATGGGAGCGGGTCCAGTGCACAGGTGGTTAGATGTGATCTTGAGAGTAGAGTGGAGAGATTGTTTTCTGTCATGGTGGAGAAGTTGGATTTGGAGGAAGAGGGATGAGTAGCTATGATGAGGGGCTGTGGTGATTGTGGGCTAAAGCTTGCTCTGATGTTGTCAATCTTCCGCTTGAAGAAAGAGGCAAAGTCTTCAGCTGAGAAGAGAGGAGAGGGAGGTGGAGCCGGAGGACGGAGGAGAGAATTGAAAGTGTTGAATAGCTGTTTAGGGTTGTGAGAGAGAGAAGATATGAGGGATGAGAAGTAGGTTTGTTTTGCAGCAGTGAGTGTGGACTTGAAAGTGGTGAGGGACTCTTTATATGCAATGAAGTGCTCAGTGGAATGAGACCTCTTCCATCTGCGCTCAGCAATTCTGGAAGCCCGTCTTAGTTCTTTAGTCTGCCTTGTGTGCCAGGGTTGCCTATTGATTGTGCGGGTTTTGGTGTGCGTGAGGGGGGCAGCTGATTCGAGAGCTGCAGAGATTGTAGTGTTGTATAAAGTTGTAGCGGCATCTGCATCATGTAGAAATGCAATGTCTGTGAGGGGGAGAAGGGACTGAGAAAGGGCATGTAAATCAATGTGTTTGATATTTCTGCGAGGGTGTGGAAGTTTGTGGAGGGGGGGTTGCATACTTCAAGAAGAGAGGGAAGAGAATGTGAGTAGGTTGTGTCAGACAGGGGAGAGGCGAGTTAGAGAGGATAGATAGGGAACAGAGGCGAGTGAAGATGAGGTCCAGCGTGTGGCCATCTTTGTGAGTAGCTGCAGAAGACCATTGGGTGAGGCCGAAGGAGGAAGCGAGTGTTAGAAGTTTGGAGACAGATGAGTGGGAAGTGTCAATGGGAATGTTGAAATCACACATGATGATGGTGGGGATGTCGGTGGAAAGGAAGTGTAGTGGCCAGGTGGTGAAATGGTCAAAAAAGGCAGTGGCTGGCCCTGGAGGGCGGTACATGACAGCCAGTTGAAGGTTGGAGGGGGTGTAGATGCGTACGGAGTGCACCTCAAAAGAGGGAAGAGTAACAGAGGGTGGTAGTGGAATTGGTGTAAAGGAGCATTGGTCGGACAGGAGCAAACTAACTCCTCCACCATGCTTGTTACTGGGGCGGGTGTGTGTGAGAGAGTTGGAGACCGCCATAAGAAAGTGCAGAGGGAGAGGCTGTGTCAGAGGGGGTGAGCCAGGTTTCTGTGATGGCGAGGAAGGAAAGTTTATTAGTGATGAAAAGATCATGAATGTAGGATAGTTTGTTGCAGACAGAGCGATCGTTCCATAGAGCTCCTGTTAGTGGGACTGGGGGAGCGGGGGTTGGGTGAATGGGTATGAGGTTTGCGAGGTTGCGGAAATTTGTGTTAGGTTGTTGAAGAGGGTTTGAAGTGACAATAGTGATGTGGTGAGGAGGACCAGGATTTGGAGCAATATCCCCAGCAGTGAGGAGAAGCAGTGAGAGTGTTAGTAAGTGGGAGCAGGAGAGGCCATGAGATGGACGTGTGTGTCTCTAGACACTGGGTGAAATGTGGAGGTAAATATCTGAGGGGAAGGTAAGATGGGTGGGGAGGATGGAGGGAGAGATGAATAGTTCATTACTGGCTTTAGGGATCAGAGGGGGCAGTAAAAAGTGGAGTATTAAAGGGGTGAAAGTGAATAGAAACACAAACATTGTTTACTGTGACTATGTTTCCAGTTACCTTCCGGTCACTTCCGGCCCAATTCTGGCCTAATTCAATGCATCATACTTATATGGTGCATACTTGTATTGGTGCAGACAAAGTCTGGTGCAGACTTTTAGTTGCCCCAGTATATACACATTCAAGTGCACTCAGCTGTGAAGGGGTGGGGTACAAGAATATATATATATTATACTCATCTCTAAATAAACTAACACTTCAATTATAATAGGTGGCATATCCTAAAACAGTATACACCAACCAGTAGAAGCAAAAGGCCAAAAGAGAGTACATACCAATTTATGAATATAACAGATGCATGCATTCCACAACTTAACATTAATAATATAAAAGCAGTTAAACAGGTAAATTTGTGAAACTAGAAATAGGCCTGATGCTATCGCATCGGGAGTGCGGTGAAATGAACATCTGTCTATGCTTATTGTTGCTGACAGGAGCAGTGGACATGTGTCACACCGTTTGCGCTTTTTGGGGCTAATTAAATGTGTTAAAGACTTTCTCTCTCTGTCTCTCATCAGTGCCGCCATGTCTCGTCGCTCGCCGCAACATCGCTCAAAGCACACAATTTGGGTTCCGCCTGCACTGTTGTCCCTGGTTACCATGGCTATGATGTGGGCGCAAACTTTGGCAAACTGACAATGTCGCAGTGCATTGTGAGATACGGTTACATCCGCAACTGGCAAATATCTATGTAGATGTACTGTATGTGTGTGTGTATATGGCTGTACGCTGTGTGTAGGTGGCGTCTATGTATATGCGTGTGTATATGGCTGTACGCTGTGTGTAGGTGGCACTGTGTATATGGCTGTATGCTGTGTGTAGGTGGCATCTGTGTGTACGTGTGTGTATATGGCTGTATGCTGTGTGTACGTGGTGTATGTGTATATGGGTGTGCATATGAGTGTACGCTGTAAGTGGCGCCTGTGTGTGTCTATATGGCTGTACGCTGTGTGTAGGTGTCCATGTGTGTATTTAGCTGCATGCTGTGTGTAGATGGCATCTGTGTATATATGTGTGTATATGGCTGTACGCTGTGTGTAGGTGTCTGTGTGTATATAGCTGTACACTGTGTGTACGTGTAGTCTATGTATACGTGTGTATATCGCTGTACGCTGTGTGTAAGTGGCGTCTGTGTATGTGTATGTCTGTACATGGTGTTTAGGGGTCTGTGTGTGTATGTGTGTGTATATGGCTGTATGCTGTGTGTAGGTGTCTGTGTGTGTATGTGTGTATATGACTGTACGCTGTGTATACGTGTCATCTGTCTATATGTATGTGTAGGTGGCGTCTGTATATGTGTGTTTATATGGCTGTATGCTGTGTGTAAGTGGCATCTGTGTATATGGCTGTATGCTGTGTGTAGGTGGCGTCTGTGTATATGTGTGTGTATATGACTGTATGCTGTGTGTAGGTGGTGTCTGTGTATATAAGTGTGTATATAGGTGTACGCTGTAAGTGGCGCCTGTGTGTGTCTATATGGCTGTACGCTGTGTGTAGGTGTCCATGTGTGTATATAGCTGTACGCTGTGTGTAGGTGGCATCTGTGTATATATGTGTGTATATGGCTGTATGCTGTGTGTAGGTGTCTGTGTGTATATGTGTGTATATGGCTGTACACTGTGTGTATGTGTAGTTTGTGTATATGTGTGTGTATGGCTGTACGCGGTGTGTAGGTGTCTGTGTGTATATGTGTATATGGCTGTACGCTGTGTGTAGGTGTCATCTGTATATATGTGTGTATATGGCTGTACACTATGTATACGTGTCATCTCTGTATATGTGTGTGTAGGTGGCGTCTGTGTATATGTGTGTGTATATGGCTGTACGCTGTGTGTACATGGTGTATATGTGTATGTATATGGTAGTACACTGTATGTACGTGTCGTCTGTGTATATGTGTGTATATGGCTGTACGCTGTGTGTAGGTGGCATCTTTGTATCTTTGTATGTGTGTATGGCTGTACGCGGTGTGTAGGTGTCTGTGTGTGTGTATATGGCTGTACTCTGTGTAGGTGTTTGTGTATATATTTGTGTGTATATGGCTGTACGCTGTGTATACATGTCGTCTGTGTATATGTGTGTATATGGCTGTAGGCTGTGTGTAGGTGGCGTCTGTATATGTGTGTGTATATATGGCTGTACGATGTGTACATGCCATCTGTGTATATGTGTGTATATGGCTGTACGCTGTTTGTAGGTGGCGTCTGTGTATGTGTGTATATGGATATGTGCTGTATGTATGTGGCATTTGTGTATATGTGTGTGTATATGGCTGTACACTGTGTGTAGGTGGCATCTGAGTATATGTGTGTGTATGGCTGTACGCAGGGTGTAGGTGTCTGTGTGTGTATATGTGTGTATACGGCTGTACACTGTGTATAGGTGTCTGTGTGTATATGTGTGTATATGGCTGTACGCTGTGTGTACGTGTCATCTGTGTATATGTGTGTGTATATGGCTGTACGCTGTGTGTAGGTGGCGTCTGTGTATGTGTGTATATGACTGTAAGCTGTGTATGTGTCTGTGTGTGTATGTGTGTGTATATGGCTGTATGCTGTGTGTAGGTGTCTGTGTGTACATGTGTGTGTATATGGCTGTACACTGTGTGTAGGTGGAGTCTGTGTATATGTGTGTGTATATGGCTGTATGCTGTGTGTAGGTGGCGTGTGTGTATATATGTGTGTATATGGCTCTATGCTGTGTGTAGGTGGTGTCTGTGTGTATCTGTGTGTGTATATGGCTGTACGCTGTGTACGTGTCTGTGTATATGGCTGTACACTGTGTGTAGGTGGCGTCTGTGTATATTTGTGTGTATTCTCTCTCTGTCTCTCTTCCCCCCTGGAGAAAACACGTGTCTTTATTTACCTCTCTCCAGCGGTGCTGTCTCCGCTTCTGCTGTTACCCACTCCTGACCGCCACTCATTATACTCACTGATTATTCAGTCCACAGAGGAGCTGGAAGCCGGAGCAGCGCTGGGGACTTCAGTGCCGGGGACCGAATCACTGCTGACAGGTGAGTATCCCGATGTGTGTGTGTGTGTGTGTGTGGTGTGTTGTGTGTGTGTGTTCAGTGTATACATGCATGTGCGCTATGTTTGTGAATGTGCTCGGTAAAGCATGCTCGGAAGCTGTGGCGACATGTATGTCCCTGTGCCTGGTGGAGTGGGGGCTGGGGGCATACAGATCTGGTGAGAGGGGCTGGGGGCATACAGATCTGGTGGGGGGGCATACAGATCTGGTGGGGAGGCTGGGGCATAAAGATCTGGTGAGAGGGGGGGCTGCGGCATACAGATCAGGAAGGGGGGGGCCCACATACAGCGCTGGACCCGGTGACGTTCATCTGTGGGACAGGAGCTCAGCATCTCGCATGGTAGCTCCGCCCACAGATGAACCTCCGTACAGAAGCAGCTGAGCGGTCAACAGTGCACGCTGGGCTTCATGTGCTTAAAGCAACGGCAGCCAGGGAAGTGTGGCTGCCGCCGACCCATACAATAGCAGCAGCCCAGAGTCAGAGCCGTTTGAAGTAGAGCACTCGGCTCTGCTCTGCTCATGTGGTTAGGAGGGAGAGGGAGAGAAAGTGAGACGGGAAACATGACTCATGGCCATGACAACGGGACACCGACCGCAGCTTCCGCTACTTACGCAAGCGCAGATTGTGCCCCGAAGCTGCGGTAACGGGTATGTTCGTAGTAGTTGGTGTGACACACTATTGGTATGCTCCAGATAGAATCTAAAGCTTGTTCACACAGTGCGTTTTTCGCGGCGTTTTTGGGGTGCGTTTTTGGCCTCAAAACTGCATGACTTTGCTTTCGCAGCAAAGTCTATGAGTTTTCATTTTTGCTGTCCGCACACAACTTTTTTTTTAAGCTGCGTTTTTGAGCTTAAAAAAAAAATGGACATGTCAATTCTTTCCTGCGTTTTTCTGCGTTTTCCCCCCATGCAATGCATTAGAAAAACGCAGAGATCAAAAACGCAGCAAAACGCAGCCAAAAACGCACCAAATTGCGGTAAAAACGCATGCGTTTTTATGCCGTGGGTGCGTTTTTGTGCGTTTTTAGCGGACAAAAACGCACAAAAACGCAGTGTCAAAACAACGCAGCGTGTGCACATAGCTTAAGCCTGCTTTACACGCTGCAATGTATCTTACGATGTGTCGGCGGGGTCACGTAAGTGACGCACATCCGGCATCATAAGGTAGATTGCAGTGTGTGACAGGTACGTGCAATTGCGATTGAATGTTAAAACGTTCATCGCATACAAATCGTACCTTTCTCTAGAATTGCACATCAGATTGTTCATCGTACCCGGGGTAGAACACATCGCAGTGTGTGACACCCCGGGAACGATGAACAGATCTTACCTACGTCCTGCGGCTTCCGGCCCACAATGCGGAAGGAAGGAGGTGGGCGGGATGTTTACGTCCCACTCAGCTCCGCCCCTCCGCTTCTGTTGGTCGGCTGCCGCGTAACGTCGATGTGACACCGAACGTCCCTCCCACTCCAGGAAGTGGACATTCGCCGACCACATCGAGGTCGTATGGATGGGTAAGTACGTGTGACGGGGGGTTACTCGTATGTGCGGCACGTTCAACAAATTGAACGTGCCACACATACGATGGGGGCGTTGCAAATCGCATACGATATCGTATGTGAAATTGCAACGTGTAAAGCAGGCTTTAAACTTTATTGTTGCCTAATTGTATCCCTGTTTGCTTGCATAACTGCTTACCTCCTGCTTGTAAATAAAGCTGCACCTTTGTTTCTACAACCTCTTCTTGTGTACCGTAATTGCACCCTGCACTGTGGTGGTCCCTGGACCATTGCTTTACAAATATGTAAACTATAGAATTAAAGGGAACCTGTCAGGTGCAATATGAACCCAGGACCACGAGCAGTTCTGGGTGTATATTGCTAATCCCTGCCTAACTGTCCCTGTATACACTAGCATAGACAAAGAGAGATCTTTAGAAAAAGTATTTCTAATGATCTTTTATTGTATGCTAATGAGCAAGGGCAGTAGCCCCAAGAGCGTTGCTTCCTTTGCTAGTCGCCCCATTAGCATGTTAATACGTTTCTGTGGGCGAACTAACATGCTAATTAATGTGCAGAATCACAGCATAATCTCACTCACCTCTCCGCCGCCATTGCTGCTTGATTCTGGATTTCAGCTCAGTGTGCATGACCCCGGAGTTTGGATCATGCACAGTATTTCAGTTTGAAGCCAGGAGGACGCGTACACCTGGCTTCATAGTGCGCATGACCCAAACTCCGGGGTCATGCGCACTGAGCCAAAATCCAATGTGACGCCCTGGCTTATCAGGTCGTCACAAGGTATTGTGCAATCTGCCCTTTTGCACAGTAACCACTCCTCCTTGGTTATGGATCCTGGTCCTTTGGTGTTGCTAACAGTTTAGCCAGTCAAAATCCTAGAAACACTTTACACCGAACCCACCACACACACCCTTGGGGGGCCTGAAGGGAATAGGGCCGCCCACATGGGGGGTTGGTAGGGGAAAGTGAGAAAGTGACAGAGAAGTGAAACAGGAGTGAAAGGAGGAGGAGGTGGAAAGTGACTCTCTGGGAGAGAGAGGTCACTGGTCTGGAACAGGGCTCCTGGAGTTTACTAGGTGGCAGACGTTGGTCTGGGCCTGGTAGGAGCTAGAACCCCGGTTGCAGGGGATCTTGTCAAGGGGAACGGACTGCGGAGGAGGGTAGCCGGTGGCCTTGAGCCATCTCCAGGCAGGGGCCAGGGCACAACGGGGTACGTGGACCCTAGGCCGGGAAGAAGCTTCACGCGTCCCGGTAATTTACCCGACGGGGGTGAAGACTTCAAGATTCATCCCCAACCTGCTCCAAAATCGGGGTACTAGCGCACCGATGGGATAGGACTTTCCCAAATACAGTCCAAAGAAACAGTACGTGTGAACCCTGAGAGCAAGCTTACTATGTTAGCCATATGGGTGAGCAGGACCCAAAAGGTTTCAAGCTTGAGGGTCCAAGTAGTGAAAAGGTGCCATGGAAAAGGCCACAGGCTAACAGCAACACCAAGGGCACGGATTCCAGCATGCTCCCTCCAGGCTGCAGTGGTGCTTAGAATTCTGGTTTACAAGCTGTCGGTGTTGTTATTCCTGGACTGAGTGAGTACGCTGAAAAGCCCCTTTTCCTCTACCCAATGGCACCCCAATCACCAACACCCAAACGGGCCCCGGGGCACAAACACCTCTACACCTTGCTGCTATACCACCACCAGCGGGCTCCCCACCAACAGCAGCAGTGGTACACCATCTTACCACACACCGTGGGTGGTGTCACAAACTTTCTAATCCCCCTGTACATAGTCCCCCCCTTTCATTGAGGGGCCGCACGACCTCTCGGGTCTGGAGACCCCTCGCGCATTCGGACCCGAGCAGCCCGGCTGCTAGCACGGGGGTGGCACACCAGCGTCAGATGCGATGACGACGGAGAGGTGAGTCAGATCTTCCTCTGACGCTGCGTATTCATTAGCTAGCATCTTAGTACGCCCACAGGGACGTACTAACATGCTAATAGAGCCGACTGCCAAGGGAAGCAATGCCCTTGGGTCCACTGGCCTCGCTCATTAGCATACGATATAAGATCTTTAGAAATACTTTTTCTAATGATCTCTCTATCTATGCTAGTGTATACAGGGACGGTTAGGCAGGGAATAGCGATATGCACATAGAACTGCTTGTGGTCTTGGGTATTACACCTGATAAGTTCCCTTTAAATAAGCAGCAGTGATGCAGATGGGCAGTAGAAGACAACAAGGATGCACGAAATGTAAGTGCATAACTGATATACTTGTGAGAAATAATGTCAAAGTAATAGCCTAAGCACAAAATCCAACATAATAAATATATGCGGTCCTACTCATTAAAACTGCAATAATTACATTAAAATCTGTTCAAGGCAACAACTTGTGCATAATCTACCCGAGGATATGTTAAAAAAAATAGGATACCCATGCAGCAGTCACCTCGACTCATGTTTTGCTGAAAACAGCCGTCGGGAGATAAAGTCACCACTCACATGCCAATCACATCTGCTGCTTGTTGCTTTTTTTTTTTCTTTTAAGTTTATGCCTTTAACAACAATTTCCTAAATCAATAGGTTCAATAATGTAAGATCCTACCAGCTAGGCAAAAATGTATTTATATCTGATGTGCTTTATGACACAACTGTACATACATGTATATTTCTCACATATACACAACATGATTGCTTAGAGGCACCAAATGTGCATGTTACTCTCCCCAAGGTTTATAAACAGTTTTGGCTAAAAAGAATGAAATGCTTCCCTCCGTGTCTACTGGGTTTGGACAGACATTATTGAATTTACTGATCATAAGGACAGATCCTTATGATCAGTAAATTCAATACTTAGGTTGGCTAAGGAGCTGATGCCGCCTCGAACATACAGATTCCTTGTTTTTCTCTTGCCTACTAGAAACATACAAAAGGTCTTACACTACAGCCATGATCACAAAGGTGAATACTATTTTCCCCTCCTCATATTGATCAAACACATTTGTTGGTTGCCCAAGTTTGTCAAAATAATGGCATTCATGTGTGGCTAAACTTCACACTAGCTCTTCATCTCTACCAGTGTTTCCCCAGTGCTCCTTTCAATCAAAGGTCCTCAATGGCCTTAACTGTTATTACGTGGAGCCTAACAATAGAGTGTATTGTTTCAATGCTGTTTTATATTGTATAGCGATTTTAATTTTCTGGTATTTTTTTGTTTTGTTTGTTTTTTTAATTTGATTTTTGATTTATTGTATATTGTACTATTACTACATAAAAACATCTTTGATAGATTTTTAACAGTCAAATATTTTTATTTTTTGCATCAGTGCCTTGTAGCCTTTATAAATATTCCGCGTTTCCTTATCTGAATGGGATTCAAAAGTGTCATCTGAAATGATCATTCAAATGTATATAACACAGAGAACACATGAAACACTAGAACATTACATAGCTCCAAACAATCCTCTAACCCAGATTTTGCACATTATCAAAAGAACTGTATTATAGCACTTATCTGAAAAGCTAAAAATAATGACAAATGTAATAAATTTGTTAGGGATGTACCTAATCTTCGATTCCTGGTTCAGGCCCCTTTTTTTAGATTTTCACCTAAAAATGGATTTTGTTGGCATCTGGTCTACCCATGAGTGTGGAAGACATTATTCTACACTGCTCAAAAAAATAAAAGGAACACTAAAATACCACACCTTAGCTTTCAATGACTGAAATATTCCAGTTGCAAATCATTATTCATTACATAGTGGAATGCGTTGCAAACAATAAAACATAAAAATGATCAATGTAAATTAAAGTGAATATCTCATGGAGGTCTGGATTTGGAATGATACTCAAAATCAAAGCAGAAAATTAAATTACAGGATAATCCAACTTCAGTGGAAATGCCTCAAGATAAGGAAATGAGGCTCAGTAGTGTGTGTTGCCTCCATGTGCCTGTATGACCTCCCTACAATGCCTGGGCATGCTCCTGATGAGTCGGCGGATGTTCTCCTGAGAAATCTCCTCCCAGACCTGGATTAATGCATTAGTCAACTCTTGGTCAGTCTGTGGTGCAACGTAGAATGAGACCTAATGTTGCAGATGTGCTCGATTGGATACAGGTCTGTAATACAGGCAGGCCAGTCTGTAGAATCAATATCATGCAGACACATCTAACACACTTGAGCCACATGAGGCCTTGTATTGTCATGCATCAGAAGAAACCCAGGGACCACTGTACCTACATATGGTTTCACACCGGTCATGCTGGTGGATGCTGGAGGCAGCAGAACATTCTTCACAGCGTCTTTAGACTCTGTCACGTCTGTCACATGTGCTCAATGTGAACCTGCTCTCACCTTTGTGAAGAGAACAGGGCGCCAATGTCGAATATGCCAATCTTGGTGTTCTCTGGCAACTGCCAATCGCCCTGCATAGTGTTGGGGTATAAGCAAAACACCCACTTCTGGACGTTGGGCTCTCATACCACCCTCATGGAGTCTGTTTCTGACAGTTTGAGCAGACACATGGATATTAGTGGCCTGCTGGAGGTCATTTTTCAGGGCTCTGGTACTGCTACCCCTGTTCCTCCACTCATAAAGAACGAAGTAGCGGTCCTGTTGCTGGGTTGTTGCCCTCCTACAGCCCCCTCCTCATCTCCTGGTTTACTGGCCTGTTTCCTGGTATCTGCTCCATGGTCTGGACACTGTGCTGACAGACAAAGTTAACCTTCTTGCCACAGCTTGTACTGATATGCCAACCTGGATGAGCTGCACTACCTGAGCAACATCTGTGGGTTGTAGACACCGCCTTATGCTACCTCTAGGGGTGGGAACAATGACAGAATTCAAAAGTTCAATCAGTTCCCCTGAGGAGAGTTTTCCTGGGTTCACAGATGGGGTACCGTGGGAACCTCCAACTGTGACCACACAAACTCAAGTGACGTCGCCGGGATCGTCATGGGACCTCATATGTATTACGTTGGACTTGGGTATTTGGGGTTAATAAATTGGAGAAAAAGGGTTTTATTGTATTTTATTTTAAATAAAGGATTAGTTTGGTGTCTGTGTTTATTTATTTTCACTTACAGTATTAGTAATGGGGGGGTCTCATAGATGGCTCCCATTACTAATCTAGGGCTTAGTGGCAACTATGAGCTGTCATTAACCCCTTATATTACCCCGATTGCCACCGCTCCAGGGCAATCGAGATAAGCCGGGTAAAGTGCTGGGATTGTCGCATCTAATGGATGCGACAATTCTGGGAGGCTGCTATATTTACTCTGGGGGGGCCCCCCACACCTCAAAATATGGCCATCTATGTAACTCATGGCTGGGTTTATTTGGTGAGACAACACCCGGAACACGATCTTATTTAGGATGTAAAAATATTCCAATTTAGAATCCCTGGTTATCTGAGAATATCTGGCCAAGTCTTAGAAGATTGGCACCACCGCAATTGAATAACATATAATTGATTTTTATATTAACTCATAGATCTGACAGAATGTTTAAATGATCCTTTTGGTCTTTTTTATGAGGCACAGATAAATGTCAGTATATTAAAGAGATGCTGCAGTGTACTCTCGACAGGAATAGGTAAATAAAATTGTTAATACACAGATTAGAATGACAGAGTATAGCGCAAAACAAGCAGTTTTATATTTAGCCGCGTGAGAGAAACATATCCATATTTCTTAATTCAGGTGTTTATCTATTGTCTTTAGTTAGTGACATGTCAACAGAAGGAAATATATTTTAATAAACTTGGAATATTGTTTAAATAAGGAGGATCTGAATTTAAATATGAAAGTTAATCAGGGTTTTATGGCTGCTTCTGGTGCCAAAAAGCAATAAGCAAGCTATAATTACACTGTAAATAAACAAAAGGCTGCGAGAGCTGAAAGGATCATTTCACCATAGTAGGATCCTGTGCTGAGACCACTCGACGTCTTATAAAGAGTTGTAGTCAATCATTTGGTGACAATGAGAGCTTTTTTGTGAAGGTTTGTGTCAGATTCTGAAGTGAAAAATGTATTCTGTTTTCAGTTATTATTTTCTGCTAATTACAAAACATTTTTGGAGTAATTTTTTTATTAGAAGGATTTAGATCCTCAAATATGTTGTCTGGTACTTTAATATTGATCATCTATCCTTAGGGGCCCTTTGCACACTACGACATCGCAAGCCGATGCTGCGATGCCGAGCGCGATAGTCCCCGCCCCCGTCGCAGCTGCGATATCATGGTGATAGTTGCCGTAGCGAACATTATCTCTACGGCAGCTTCACATGCACTTACCTGCCCTGCGACGTCGTTCTGGCCGGCAAAACGCCTCCTTCCTAAGGGGGCGGGTCGTGCGGCGTCATAGCGACATCACACGGCAGGCGGCCAATAGAAGCGGAGGGGCGGAGATGAGCGGGACGTAAACATCCCGCCCACCTCCTTCCTTCCACAGAGCCGGCCGGGATGCAGGTTGGAGATGTTCCTCGCTCCTGCGGCTTCACACACAGTGATGTGTGCTGCCACAGGAACGAGGAACAACATCGTAACATCGGTCTTTCCCAATTAATGGAAATGACCGACGCTACACCGATGATACGATTACGACGCTTTTGTGCTCGTTAATCGTATCAAAAATGCTTTACACACTACGATGTCAAGAGCAATGCCGGACGTGCGTCACTTTCGATTTGACCCCACCGACATCGCACCTGCGATGTCGTAGTGTGCAAAGGGCCCCTTAGGATTGGTCATCAATACAAGATTGGTGTACATGTGACATCCAACACCCCCGTCGATTATTTGTTACCAATGCTATCGCCGGACGGATGTCCTCAGTTGCAGAACTGCTCAGTACAGCTCTGTTAACTACACAGTGGCCGTGGTTGGGTGCCGTAAAACTACTGGGTATCGAAGCTGGACACGTGGCATGAACTGTCCCTCTACACTTTAGAGGTACTGGCCTGCATTGCCAGTAATGTTTTTTGAAAGCCACTCTCTTCCGCTATATAAACCCACTCTTTACTCTCTCCTATGCAGGCTATAGTTCATTCTAAACTGACCTGTGATGGTGTTGTCTCTGGAGAAAGATGTGGTTATTTTTCCAGTGGATGAGGTGGAGTCTCTCTCTGGAGAAGAATTGGAGGTTTTTTTTGTTGAATCTGTCTTCCTTGTCTGTCTTCCCTTCCTCATGTTGTCTTTATATTAGTAATAAGACTAGTGTCTTGCTGGCCTGCTCACTAGTCAGGGCAAGTCCAGGATCAGCCAGGGTCTAAGAACGTGATTGAGTATGGGGTGGGGGGAAGGTCTAGGGTCATTAGGCAGCTCAGGTATCATCCACCTGTGAGTTAAGTGGTGACCTCTTTCCCCTCTTTTTATCGTCAAGGCCTTCCTTTACATCTTCCCTGGTGTACCCCTCCTCTTGCGCCACATGACTGGTGTTCCCCCGCAGCAGCATGACAGCTGATTCCCCTTACATTATTGCATGGAAAGTGAAGAAGCAGATTTGATTGACAGGAAAAGGGACTTATGTCATACAGGATGCTCACATTCAGGAGTGGACTGGTACTGAAATTTAGCCCTGGCATTTTAAAGCACATAGTCGGTCTCCACCTTGTTTCCCAGATAGGGGTCTCTATTAATATTACCATGCCTGGAGAAAATCAAGTTTTACTACTAGACCGTTATCGCCAATAATACATCTATATAAGACTTTACAATAATGCAATAACAATATTGCATAATAGACAAATACCACCAGATCATAACCAAATATTACCAGCATTTACAGTAGTGAGAATACCATCATACTGATCATTAATCACAGCCAACCACTGTACTAGGACTGATATTACCACCATACAATACCATACGGTATAATGGTACTAACAGTTCTACACCAGTGCTCTGAAGACCACATATGTGTATACATATCTGCATACTGTACAGGTTCTCACCAGTGGTTTGCGCACTGATTTTTGTCATTCATTTTCCCATTTCGTTTCCATTCAGCCCAGACCTTCCTGCAGAAGATATCTTTGGCTTACTGCTTTTCTAGGACCTTCCTCACATTCCCACATCTCTACCCAAGCCATATGACCTGTGCCCTACACCGTGCTCTTTCTGTGCCCTGTATAATGATACTATCATGACACATAGACAGACATCATAGACACAGAAGAGCATCTCTCCCAATTTTTCAAGACAGGGAGAGGGACATTTAATACAACACTTGCACAGTTTATCTGCCCCTTCTGAAGCCTATTAGTGTTCTCACCTTCTTCCATTGCCCCCATAGAATATGATGCCAATAAAAATGCCCCGACACAGTA
Source organism: Anomaloglossus baeobatrachus (assembly GCF_048569485.1). NCBI lineage: Eukaryota > Metazoa > Chordata > Amphibia > Anura > Aromobatidae > Anomaloglossus > Anomaloglossus baeobatrachus. The sequence goes on along the minus strand of NC_134353.1, from coordinate 765,133,195 downwards.
TGATGTCCCCACATTTCTACCCCTACAACTTATAATGGCCACACAAAAACAATGCCCCACAAGATTCCACACAATAAGATGGTCACTACAGACTTCCACATAGTATGATAGTGTGCATAGATCCCTACATAGTATGATGGTCACCATAGCCTCTCCACACAGTAATGTCAGCAAGCCACCCCACACAGTATAGTATCCCTCACAGCTCCCAATATAGCATGATATTCCATCAAAGCCCCCCATACAGTATATTATCCCCACAGCTTCCTATATAGAGTAAGCCTCTTACAAGCCCCCATACATTTGGCTGCTCCCCACATAGCCCCCTGCACAGTATGATGGTACCCACACAGTCCACCAATGAGTATAGTGATTCCGACTCAACCCCCATAGAGTATGATAGTTCTCACAGAACCCCCCAAACAATGACCACACAGACCCTCATAGAGTAGGATGAACCTCACACAGCTTCCAGATAGAATATGATGATCCCCACACAACCACCCAGAATATGATGATCCCCACACAACCACCCAAAAGTGAAAAAAAACCCCCAAAAACTAACAAAGAAACAACACAACAACAAACAAAATTATAGTCATCTAATTCAAAGCTCCTTCCACCACAGCCCTTGTCTCATCCTCTATATTGACCAGCAGTGGATGTTGGAGGTACGATGCAATGACATCCGCATGGCACCAGCTTGTAGCAGACCTCAGATGGGAAGTAGCCTGTGTCCTGGTGAAGCAAGTGATGGAGAATGGAGCCGTTAGTTCTGTATTCCGCCACAACTGTTAACACTACTGGACCATCTGGCATTTGACTTACTTGTCCAATGGCTCTGCTCACAGACTGTGTATAAACAGTAAATATTTGTAACTTCTATATTTTCATCGGATACTTTACACTCATTAAAGAAATTTTACTGTGCTGTCATTCATAACTGATCATCTTGGGAAAAGTATGATTGGTTAGTGAGAAACATATTAAACACATTTTCACTCTCTGTATATATGAATAACTATATTACCAGGGGGAAGTGACAGTGGCCAGTCACTAAGTGATGAGTTACCAGCCTGTCCTGTCTTGTCAGTGATGGAGAAGAAGATGCAGTGGTGACTGACAGCAAAGAAAATATTCTTGAAAACCCTGACAGACAGTCATAATATGTCCTCCTCTGCTGCTTCCTACATTCCATCTTTCCGCCTGAGGCAGCTCATTCACATTATGTCATTGCAGGAATACTTGTAATGGCTCCTCATAGCAGTGGTAGCTACAGGATCTAAAAAATGGAGATCCATGCTACTAAGAAAAGGGTTACTTAAGGTAAAAAATATAATGTGCAGAAAAGGTAAAGGCTATATATATATATATATATATATAGTAAATTACAAACGTGAGTGCACCCCTAACATTTTTGTAAATGTTTTACTATATCTGTTCATGGGACAAGACTGAAGATATGACACATTGATACAATGTAAAGTAGTCAGTAGTCAGTGTACAGCTTGTAGTGTAAATTTGGTGTGCCCTCTAAATAACTCAACACACAGTCATGGATGTTAAAACTGCTGGAAACAAAAATGAGAATACCCCTAAGTGAAAATAGCCAAATTGTGCCCAATTAGCCATTTTCCCACCTCAGTGTCAAGTGACTCATTAGTGATACAAGGTCTCAGGTGCGAATGGGGAGTAGATGTGTAAAATTTGGAGTTATCACTCACACACTCTCTCATAGTGGTCACTGGAAAACTGAACTGAACACCGGCGGGGTGCAGAGCCCCAGTTCAGGAAGACGCTTCAAGTTCACCTGACAAATCTGCCCAGTGAGGGAATCATCAAGGTTCCTCACTAACGTTAGTGCCAGGGGCACAGCAGCAAAAAGGGAACCCGGGAATGGGGATTGAGGTCTGACCCAAGAGGTTCAAGCTGCCTGCCATATGGGCCAAGACAGTGACAACAGGAGGGGACCCCAAAACGCTTAAGGCCACGGGGACCCACCAACTACAGACAGGTGCATGGAAGTAAAGTTAACCAGGTCACTACACCGCCACTGGGATCAAGGGAATACTGAATCACCTGAGGCCCAGATTGGTAGACACCAGCACCAGCCGAGTTGCAGCTACTTCAAACCAGTGAGTAAAGCACAAGTTAAACCACAGCCCCTGTTTGTCTGAATTCTTTCTACACGTCTGCATCACCATACTATAACCACCATCATCCTCCCCTGGGGCCTAGCTCTATTTGCGGAGAGACATAACATGCAAGCTGCCGAATACCACCAGCACCAGGAGTGAGAGACTTTGCAGCAGCGGCTTTCCCCATATAGTCGCATACCGCAAGTGGCGTCACGAAAAACATTTCCCTTTTTATTTTTCCCCTCTTTTAAGCGACCTCCAGGGTCACGGAACCGGGCAACGGCCACCCGTATCCTGTCCCCGTGATTCAAGGCCCGGGACCGAGTACCGTGAGGTGTGACATACTCACTAACACAAATTTATGAACAATATTTTAACGAAAAAGGCATTTTGGGTACATTGAAAAAGTGTTAGAAGTTTGAGTTCAGCTCATGAAAAATCGTAGCCAAAAAAAAAAAAAGGGCCGTGTTTCCATTTTTGTTCTGTGCATACAGTACATATACAGTCATGGCCAAAAGTGTTGGGTCCCTTGAAATTGTTCCAGAAAATTATCATGTTACAATTTACAATATTTTTGTTATACACGTTTAATTTCTTTGTGTGTATTGGAACAACACAAAAAAAAGAAAAAAAAGGCAATTTGGACATAATTTCGCACAAAACCCCCAAAAATGATCCATGGAAAATTGTTGACACCTTTCCAAAATTGTGGGTAAATAAGTTTGTTTAAAGCATGTAATGTTTCCTGAAGTTCAACTTTGGCAAGTCACAGGTGTGGGCAATATGAAAATCATACCTGAAACCAGATAAAAAGGGGAGAAGTTGACTCAGTCTTTGCATTATTTGTCTGTGTGTGCAACACTAAGCAAGGAGAGCAGAAAGAAAAGAGAACTGTCTGTGGACTTGAAAACCAAAATTGTTGAAAAATATTAACAATCTCAAGGTTACAAGTCCATCTTCAGAGATCTTGATGTTTCTTTGTATACGGTATACAACATACCATATATCAATAAGTTTACAACCCAAGGCATTGTAGCTAATCTGCCTGGACGTGTACAGCAGGGAAAATTGATGAAAGGTTGCAACGCAGGATAGCCCAAATGGTGATATAAACAACTCTAATCAAGTTCCAAAAAAATTCAAGCTGTCCTGCAGGCTCAGGGTGCATCAGTGTCAGTGCAACCTATCCGTCGACATTTAAATTAAATGTTATGGCAGGAGACACAGGGACATAAAAAGGTTAGACTGCAGTTTGCCAAAATGTATGTGAGTAAAGGCCCAGTCACACACAACGACTTACCAGCGATCCCGACAACGATTCCACCTGATAAGGATCGCTGGTAAGTCGCTGGTAAGTCGCTGGTGAGATGTCAAACAGTCAGACCTTACCAACGACGCAGTAACGATATAGGTCGCAGTAGCGACCTGTATAACGATCTCAGCAGTCACTGGGACCCTGTCACACAGCGTCAAACACAGCGATGCGTCCTGCCCAGCAGGACATTGCTTTTGAAGAATATGGTCCGGACTATTCGGCAACGGCTAGCGATCTCAAAGCAGGGGCCTAATCGCTGGTAGGTGTCACACATAACGAGATCGCTAAGGGGATCGTTACTGCGTCACCGAAACTGTGACTCAGCAACGATCTTGTTAACGATCTCATTGTGTGTGACGAGGCCTTCTGGGAAATCGCCTTATGGACAGATGAAACTAAGATAGAGCTTTTTAGGATAGCACATCATTCTACTGTTTACCGAAAACAGAATGGTTTCAGCGCGGGAGCGCCTGATACACATACTGTCAACACAATTACAGGTATGCTTTGTCACAATTCCTCCTCCTTTTTTACACATGACACTTTATTCATGTATTTATAAGGATTTTTATCATTTATCTATTTATTAGACTTTGTTGTGTCAGGTGCTGTTGATTACGGTAATAATCATGAACTTTGCTTTTATTGTGATTACATACACTGTACCTGTGTATCATGCAACTAACAGGTCTTTGAATTCATATACGGTTGTGTGATGTCCATTTTTTTTCAGCCTAGCGCTTTGTCTTATGCATATTTAATAAAGATATAATATATTTTTTTTATCTCTTTGTTCGTTTTTTCTTTATTTGGTTTCATGTTAATTCCGAATGGTCTCAATGTCCATTTAACCCCCACAACCATGGTTATGACCGTATTTTCCGGTGTATAAGATGACTTTTTAACCCCTGAAAATCTTCTCAAAAGTTGGGGGTCGTCTTATACGTCGGGTGTCGTCTAATATGGCAGTGCACGGTGCCGTAATGGCTTTACACACAATAAAATATATTCTCACCTCTCCTCCGTTCCCGCGGTGCCTCCAGCTGTTTCTTGCAGTCCGCAGGCACACATAGCGCTCCATGATAGCGTCCGGAGTGGCCGCTGCAGGATGACGTCATGGCTTTACTACAGTTGAATGCCTTACGGTGCCACAAAGCATTCAACTGCATTAAAGAGCTGAAAGTAGCGGCGGCCCTGTGTATTGGACATGCTTTACTGCAGTTGAATGCTTTTTAGCATTTAACTGTAGTAAAGCCATGACGTCATCCTGCAGTTTGTAGTAGGGGCTTTAATTATGCATTTATTACATGCACCTCTTTAACCATAGAATCTATGGGATCAGCAGCTTATGTAGACGTCCTTCTACATTGGAACAACAGTTTTGGCTTGGTCCGTGAGGAAGGCGACTAGTACCGGCCGAAACGCGTAGACGGTTTTTGTGTGTGTCTTGCAGCCACCATATGCCATGAATATATATATATATATATATATATATATATATATACATATACACACACGGTGGCTTAGTGGTTAGCACTGCAGTCTTGCAGCGCTGGGGACCTGGACTCAAATCACACCAAGGACACCATCTGCAATGAGTTTGTATATTCGCCCCGTGTTTGTGTGGGTTTACTCCGGTTTCCTCCCACACTCCAAAAACATACTGATAGGGACTTTAGATTGTGAGCCCCAATGGGGACAGTGTTGCCTTTGTATGTAAAGCGCTGTGGAATTAATAGCGCTATATAAATGAATAAATATTATATTATATTATTATATTTATACACACATATGGTGGTAGAGGGAAGTATTTGATCCCTTGTTGATTTATTTAAGTTTGCCCACTGACAAAGACTAGAACAGGCTATCAAATTGTATAAATTACATACTTTTTTTTGCATTTTGCAGAGAGAAATACCATATTTTTCGGATTATAAGACGCACTTTTCCTCGCAAAAATTTGGGAGGAAAATGAGGAGTGCGTCTTAAAATCCGAGTGTAGCTTACCAGGTCATGATTGAGAGGGGTCACAGGAGGCAGGGGCTCTGTGCGGAGGCCGACATAGCTGCTGTGTGTGGTGGTGGCCGGCGGAGCTGCTGTGAGCAGCAGTGGTCGTCGTCAGCCGGCGCTTCTGCTGTGGTCGTCGTCGGCTGGCGCTTCTGCTGTGGTCGGTGGCGGCTGGCGCTTCTGCTGTGGTCGGTGGCGGCTGGCGCTTCTGCTGTGGTCGGCAGCGGCCAGCGCAGCTGCTATGGTCGGCAGCGGCCGGCGAGGTACAAGCCATTCTGACGATGTCAGTGGTAAGGACTTCAAATAATGGTGCCCAGAGTATGCGCATGCGCAGATGGAGCACTTGGTTCAAAAGCTCCATCTGCGTACGAGCTTCCTCCGGGCACCATTTGTTTGAAGCACATCTTCAGAATAACCCATGCCTCGCCGCCCCCCTCACAGAACAGAGCCAGCATGGGGCAGAGCGGAGCCAGCACGGGGCAAGGCAGAGCCAGCATGGGGCAGAGCCAGCATGGGGCACAGCAGAGCCAGCATGGAGCAGAGCAGAGCCATCATGGAGCAGAGCAGAGCCAGCATATATATATATATATATATATATATATATGTGTGTGTGTGTGTGTGTGTGTGTATGGCACCCTGTCCCGCTCACCAATTAAGTAAAATCATTCTAAGGGGTACTTTGCACACTACGACAGGTGCGATGTCGGTGGGGTCAAATCGAAAGTGATGCACATCCGGCGTTGCTGTCAACATCGAAGTATGTGAATCCTTTTTACTACGATTAACGAGCGCAAAAGCGTAGAAATCGTATGATCGGTGTAGCGTCAGTCATTTCCATAATTTTGGAAGGACCGATGTTATGATGTTGTTCCTCGTTCCTGCGGCAGCACACATCGCTGTGTGTGAAGCCGCAGGAGCGAGGAACATCGCCTTACCTGCATCCCGGCTGCAATGAGGAAGGAAGGAGGTGGGCGGGATGTTTACGTCCCGCTCATCTCCGCCCCCCTGCTTCTATTGGTGTGTGACGTTGCTGTGACGCCGCACGACCCGCCCCCTTAGGAAGGAGACGGTTCGCCGGCCAGAGCGATGTCACAGGGCAGGTAAGTGTATGTGAATCTGCCATAGCGATAATTTTCGCTACGGCAGCTATCAAAATATATCACAGCTGCGACAGGAGCGGGGACTATCGCACTCGGCATCGCTACCATCGGCTAGCGATGTCGTAGTGTGCAAAGTACCCCTTATAGCCTTTTCCCTCCACTGATGCTCTCTCGATTATGCTACAAAACAAAACAAGAATCACTCACCTACAGTCCCCTGTGGCACTGCTTTCTTCCTATGTGTGCTGAGTACTTTCTAAATTGTGCAAGTGGTGGGCTGATGGCAACACGTCGCACATGCCAATGTCAGGGAAAGCACGGGCAGGAAGCTGAGATGATTTCCTGCTGCCTTTTTTTACAGTAAAGCCTGGCACGTCACTAAAAATGAGGGCAATCTGGTTGTCAGCTCCATGGAGCCTCAGACTCTACGTAACAGACCTGACAGACTTCAGTATAAGCAAAATTCCCCCTTCAACTTTGATAACTGATGCAGCTGGATTGGCGGTATGTCCACTCCTGGATAAAATGTAATAAAAAAAAATGTCCACTCAAGAACTGCTTTAGTTTTCATCACAGTCCACATATATACATTGTGGATTGTACTTTAAAAAATAAGCTACAGAAGTATCCTTCCTTACCATTATTATTATTACTAGAAGGTGGCCCGATTCTAACGCATCGGGTATTCTAGAATGTATTGTGTAGTTAATGCATGTTTTTTGTTATATATATCGATGTTGTTGTGTGTAGTTGCCAGTGTTTGTGTAGGGCACTGTAAATGTTGTGGGTGTTGTCTGGGTGGGGGTGTGTGTGAGAGCGGTGTTGTATGTGTGTTGCGTTGTGTGTGTTGCGTTGTATGTGGAGCGTTGTGTGTCTGCAGCGTTCTGTGTGTGTGGTGCTGTGTGTGTTGCGCGGTTTGTGTGGGTGTGGAGTGCGTGTGTGTGTTTTGGGGGAGGTATGTTTGTGCAGTGTGTGTGTTGCGCGGTATGTGCGTATATTTATGTATGCCGCGGTGTTTTTGTGTTGGGTGTCGTGTGTGCGGCGTTGTCTGTGTGTGGGTGTCTGTGTAGGGCGGTGTTTGTGGTTCCCAGTGTGTGTGTGGTGTGTTGTGCGGTGCGCGTGTGGCGCTGTGTGTGTGTTTTGGGGGGAGGTGTGCACCCCCATCGTGCTCCATCCCCCATGCTGCGCACCCCCCATCGTGCTCCATCCCCCATGCTGCGCACCCCCCATCGTGCTCCATCCCCCATGCTGCGCACCCCTCATAGTGCTCCATCCCCGATGCTGCGCACCCCCATCGTGCTCCATCCCCCATGCTGCGCACTCCCCATCGTGCTCAGTCCCCCATGCTGCGCACCCCCCATCGTGCTCCATCCCCCATGCTGCGCACCCCCCATCGTGCTCCATCCCCCATGCTGCGCACCCCCCATAGTGCTCCATCCCCTATGCTGCGCACCCCCCATTGTGCTCCATCCCCCATGCTGCGCACCCCCATCGTGCTCCATCCCCCATGCTGCGCACTCGCCATCGTGCTCCATTCCCCATGCTGCGCACTCCCCATCATGCTCCTTCCCCCATGCTGCGCACTCCCCATCGTGCTCCATCCCCCATGCTGCGCACTCCCCATCGCGCTCCATCCCCCATGCTGCGCACTCCCCATCGCACTCCATCCCCCATGCTGCGCACCCCCCATCGTGCTCCATCCCCCATGCTGCGCACCCCCCATTGTGCTCCATCCCCCATGCTGCGCACCCCCCATCGTGCTCCATCCCCCATGCTGCGCACTCATCATCGTGCTCTATTCCCCATGCTGTGCACTCCCCATCATGCTCCATCCCCCATGCTGCGCACTCCCCATCGTGCTCCATCCCCATGCTGCGCACTCCCCATCGCGCTCCATCCCCCATGCTGCGCACTCCCCATCGCACTCCATCCCCCATGCTACGCACCCCCATCGTGCACCATCCCCCATGCTGCACACCCCCCATAGTGCTCCATCCCCCATGCTGCGCACCCCCCATCGTGCTCCCTCCCCCATGCTGTGCACCCCCCATCGTGCTCCATCCCCCATGCTGCGCACCCCCCATCGTGCTCCATCCTCCATGCTGCGCACCCCCCATCGTGCTCCATCCCCCATGCTGCGCACCCGCCATCGTGCTCCATCCCCCATGCTGCGCACCCCCCATCGTGCTCCATCCCCCATGCTGCGCACCCCCCATCGTGCTCCATCCCCCATGCTGCGCACCCCCCATCGTGCTCCATCCCCCATGCTGCGCACCCCCCATCGTGCTCCATCCCTCATGCTGCGCACCCCCCATCGTGCTCCATCCCCCATGCTGCGCACTTCCATCGTGCTCCATACCCCATGCTGCGCACTCCCCATCATGTTCCATCCCCCATGCTGCGCACTCCCCATCGTGCTCCATCCCCCATGCTGCACACTCCCCATCGTGCTCCATCCCCCATGCTGCACACTCCCCATCGTGCTCCATCCCCCATGCTGCGCACTCCCCATCGTGCTCCATCCCCCATGCTGCGCACCCCCCATCGTGCTCCATCCCCCATGCTGCGCACCCCCCATCGTGCTCCATCCCCCATGCTGCGCACCCCCCATCATGCTCCATCCCCCATGCTGCACACCCCCCATCGTGCTCCATGCCCCATGCTGCGCACCCCCCATCGTGCTCCATCCCCCATGCTGCGCACCCCCCATCGTGCTCCATCCCCCATGCTGCGCACCCCCCATCGTGCTCCATCCCCCATGCTGCGCACCCCCCATCATGCTCCATCCCCCATGCTGCACACCCCCCATCGTGCTCCATGCCCCATGCTGCGCACTCCCCATCGTGCTCCATCCCCCATGCTGCGCACCCCCCATCGTGCTCCATCCCCCATGCTGCGCACTCCCCATCGTGCTCCACAGTCACACATCAGACAGTATACACGCACACATCTGATCGCATACACTCACACCCCACTTCTCCCTGTGCCCTCCGGTGGGAGGTCCCAGCAGCTGTGCTGCACCTCGTGCTCCTCTGCCTTCTGCCGACACTCACAGATCCGATCGCATACACTCACACATCAGAACACACGCACACATCCGATCGCATACACGCACACATCCGATCGCATACACGCACACATCCGATCGCATACACGCACACATCTGATCGCATACCCGCACACACCCACACACACACACACACACACACACACACACACTGACGATATCGCACATACGCGCTCACACACTCACAACATCCAGAGTTACCACTTGCTTCCGGCCATGTGATCCTCCGGCAGGTCCTGGAAGGTCACTGCACGCACAGTATCGCCGCCGAGAAGTAAACGATATCACTGGATGTTGTGAGTGTGTGGATGCGATCTGATGTGTGTGTGAGGTGTGTGTGAGAGTGAGTGAGTGTGATCTGATGTGTGTGTGTCTGTTCTTATGTGTGTGCGCGTGTGTGTGTTCCGCCGCTGCAGGACCTTGATGCGCTCACCTGCTCCCGGTCGGCGTCTGGTGAGTATGACTGCGGGGTCTTCTTTCTTCTGTCTTCTCTCTTCGGGGGGTGCCCGCTGCCTATAATGAAGTGTCTTGCAGTGTCTTTAACTCTTTCACCACTGCATGACACTTCAATATTGACCGCAGCGTATGCCGACTCCCTGCACATGTGTACCGGGAGCCGGTGTTCGCTGGTAACGATGAAACACATCGGGTAACTAAGGGAACCGCTTCCTATAGTTACGCGATGTGTATCATGGTTACCAACGTGTGTCGGGGGCGAGCGGGCAAGGCGTCAGCGTATGCCGGCTCCCTGCACATGTGTACCGGGAGCCGGTGTACGCTGCAGCGGGGCTAAGCGGGCGAGGCGTCAGCGTATGCCGGCTCCCTGAACATGTGTACCGGGAGCCGGTGTACGCTGGAGCGGGCGATGCGTGCGGAGGTCCGGGGCAAGCGGCTAATCCATGCGGGGGGCGGGGCCAGGCCGAAGCGAGCGGCCAATCCGTGGAGGGGCGGAGCCAGGCCGAGCCAAGAGCGGCTAATCCATGCGGGGGGCAGGACCAGGCCGAGGCGAGTGGCCAATCCTTGGGAGGGCCGGGCCAGGCCGAGCCCAGCGGCCAATCCGACAGTTGTCACTTTTA